>NC_060277.1:60588743-60743479 GCF_021613505.1 Equus quagga
GTCTCACAGAGACTCCCGTCACACACAGACAACTTGCTGTCTCTCTTAAGCTGAGGAGATAACAGGAAACATTAGCAAGGAAAGTAGTGTTTTCCCTTACGTTTGCAAAAAGCAGAGTCGGACAACTCTCCCTCCTAAGAGAGAGAATCAAGACCCAGATACCTGAAGGATTTTGATCTGAAGAATGAGAGGCATGGAAAAGCTTTTTCCCCAAATTAAAGAAGATTCTGATAAAATTTGTGCACACAGTTAGGATTGGAAAGGCACCAACCATTTGTACCTAAGTGCCTTTTTGATAGTTTCCTCACAATTTTCTTATCTTATAAAAAGAAAAGAATCCTAAAATACAAGGTTCATTTGATTTATTTTTACCTACCTCTTACCCCCAAAATTCCAAGTGGAGAATATCAGAATTTGGCTAGAGGGATAGATTCGGGATTTTTTTTTTTTCTTTTTCTTTACTTTCCAAATTTCGTGTGGCTATTTTCTTCCACAATGAGACAACGTTACTGTGATGTATAACATGAAATGTCACGTTGCTAAGCTTAGCTGTTTTTATAAAGGGCCCTATTTCCCATTGGAGAGACTTTCAGCGGAAAAGCAGCCCTGGTCTGTTCCTCAGATCATCATGCGATGCTCATTATTTAACCGCCGACCAATAGCAGGGCTCCGTCTTATGCGTGGCAGTCGTTTCTGACTGAATTTTGACGAAATTAACCAAGAGTTTCTTGGGCAACGAGCACACGAGAATGCGCCATAAAATCCTGACAACAAACATTTACGTCACTGTGTCTGCAGGACTAAGACCCTTAGAGCACCTCGACTCTTAAAACGATTATGCTACCCCCATCCCTTTGTGATTCAAAATACAATAAAAACAGGAGTAAACTGCATTTATTACGATTATTATTGAGGCAAATTGCTTGCACCGCCTGGGCTTTCCCAGGATTAAATGGCACGCTTTGGAAGCCCAAGTCATGCTCGGGCCACCCAGGTGCTAGGACGAGGGACTTGGCATGAAGACTGCACAGTAGGTCCCACCGCTAGGCCTGCACTGAATGAAACACTAAACCAGAAGTGATTGATCCTGTATTTTCAATCATCTTACATGCCTGATTGGATCGACCATTTTAATGGAACTGTCTCATCAATTCAAGCAGCCAGTCAATTAAATCTAACAATCACTTTAACCGATCGTCCCCCCGCCCCGCGGTCCGGCCCCCCACTCAACAGACCAAATGTCTGAACGCACGGAATTCACAGGTTGTTTTCACATCATGTACACATGGCCTTAATGATGAAATTGGACCCATGCCACCGCTGAGCTCATCTCGTACAGAAATCACTCCCTGATCTGTGGTCTCCCTCACTTTCTTTCAAAAAAAACAAAACCAGCTACGGATCAGTTGGTCCAGTGGCCAAAGAGCGCCTTGGCCCGAAGCTCCAAGGACAACACATTCCCACTCCTGAAATATCTTAGTACAAATTCTGCCAAGGTCTACTTTAGATGATAGACACCTACCCAGTAAATTATAGCTCCCGACACACACTTATGTGTGTATCTGAGCTTGGCAATGTAGCCACACATTCCAGAAAATTCACAACTCCCTTAAGTACAAATACTCTGTCCTGTTTCCTCCATAAGCCTGGATCCTCATTTTTTATTCCAAAACTATGGTCACCTTACTACAGAAAGGATCCAAGGCTTCAGTGCCTTTAACAGTCCCCTCCAGGCCACAAATAAGGTCCCAAGTGCCCATTAAAGAGTGGCTATGGGGCTCTCTCATAAATTGCTGGCGTGTGTAACTTGATACAACTTCTACAGTAGGCAATTTGGCAAAATCTATAGAAATCCAAACACACACTCCCTTTGTCCAGAAAGTCCACTTCTCAGAATTGGTACCACAGATGCACATAATCTCAGATTTCTGGAATCACCTAAATACACGACAAATCATGGCAGCTTTACCTCTAGTAGCAGGAGAATAGAAACTACCTAAATGTCCATCAACGGGTAACTGATAAAATACATTGTTGTAAATCCACACAATTAAATGATATGCAGCCATAGCAAATGAGGAAACTGTATGCATTGATACGGAACAACCTTCTAGATATAATATGAAATTTTTAAAAGTCGAGGTGAAAACAATAAATATAGCATGCTTACATTCATTTATTTTTCTAAGGGAAAAATTTATCTATGCATTTGCTTTTTTATGCATAAAGTAGCTCTCCTTTAGCTGAAAAAAATAATTTTCTTTCTTACCAAAAATATAATGTTTTGTGATGGTATATAATATTGTCGAATGGTAACCCTGTCCCAATCTACTAAAATATTAGCATTTGTTTTATGCTGTCATTTATTTATGTAGGTGAAATAGCATGCAACAGCTAGCTATTTGGTGGGAAAACAATTAAGCTTCCTTCTCAAGTCTGGAAGATGTGTAGAGAATCTGAAGAATAGGAGGTACCAGAAGTCACTTTGGAAATGTTTCTCTGGAATTTGAGAAAATTCCCCGTCCTTCTCGCCCCTCTATTGTAGATGTCTGTGATAAAGCCTAGGACACTGAGTGGAGCCTTCCCTTAGGAAATACGTATTTGCTTTATCACAAATACAGAATATCTGAAAGCATTTCATTCATTCAACAGATATTTCTTAAGATACCGTTGCTACCAGATGCTGAGGGAACAGCAATAAACAAACAGGGACCCTGCTGCCGTGGGGAGAGATCTGATGAACACATAAATAATAGTTACATGACGGTAAGTGCTGTGAAGAAAAATAAAATACATGCTTCTGAGTTAGGGGCCCCCAACATTTTCTCCTTTCTGCCATAGAAAGTACAAAAAGGAGAGAAGGGAACTAAGCCACTGGCCATTCAATGACCTTAAATAAACCACGCTGAACATTTATCACGACTGATAAATTCATAGTGGGGAGGGGAGTCTGGGTTTTCAACAGAAGGGAGTGTCCCAGTGGAATGATGGATTAATTCTGTTCATAATCTGGTCGGAAATGGACACTAGCTATCAGAGGTCCAGGACAGACATTTAGACATTAATAAAACAAATGAAAAGTCCTTATCTGCAGTCTGAAGATAAATAATCTTTGAGATTTAAAAACATTCTAAACCCGACAGCCAGGGATACGGCGAGAATGACAACAGGAATGAACAGAGGCCAGAACTGGAAACCTGGGGCTCAAGAAGCAGTAGTGTCATACAGTGTAAGATAAGCCTCCCAGCATGGCTACTGGTAAATTTTTTTAAACTAATAAAAGAGAGATATAAAAGGCCAATGTCGTGTCTGGGGGGTCTATCCCGCGGGTAAGTAAAATGAGGAGACTATGAAAAGGCGATTCCTCGGTCCACGTTACACACGACAGTCTCAGAGCGGCAATACCAGACTCTACCACCCAATCTAATTTCTGAGAGTTGTTTAAAATTTTTTTTCCAATATGCTTTCCCCATTTCCCCCTTCTTTTTATGGTTGTTCCCTCCCTGCATTGTCAGATCATATAGCCATCATATGACTGTCCTGTCTCCTTGTTAACCCTTGTTTAATCTTAGTTCTACAGTAACTTGATATTGAAAGCTCAACACCAGCCCCAATGGTGCTCTCTCTATTTCAGTCTTCTAGAACATTCCTCAGTAAGGGACTATCTCAAAGATGCTACTCCATTTTCTCCCAGCATTCAGCAGTGTTATCAAAAATCTGATGATAATCTAATTCCCTTTCTGAGTCAATGGCTGCTTTTGCCTCTTGTCCAGAAGATTGCTTTTCTTTTTTTTTAAGTCCAAAACTTTTGTTAGAATATGTCTCGGTGTTGGTTGTTCTGGGTTGATATTCTCAGGGTCATGGTAACTTTCAATATGTGGTTTTCAATCTTCTTGCATTTCAGGAAAGTTCTCTTGAATTATCATTCTTAGTTCTGTTCCATCGCATTGCTTTCCTCTTGGGGGAGCACTAGCATGCTTACGTTAGATTCCCATCCGTGCACCACGTTGGTCTCACACTTCCCACCACTGTTGCCACTCTCGCTCTCGCCCAGGCACTCACTCATTACTTACTGACTGCAGCACCCATGTGGTGACAACATCCTCTCTCACTCCCCACTTTCTCTTTACTTCATGCGCTTTTGTCTTCTCTCCCTAAAAAGACCATAAACTCCTTAAGAACTAGCACATGTCTTACTCATCTTTTCTGTCTCCCCAAAACTGGCCTCAATGACCACAGCTCTGAGCTCCTTATGGATAAGCATCTAATATTCTTGTAATTGAATCACATAACCTCTTTGCCCCGAGATCCCTCTGATGGGTTCCTGGGGGACTGTAATAATCCGCCTCTTGCAGTGAAGTAGAGGACCTGATAGGGATCTGAAAGCAGAAAACGTCTTTAAATTTTCAATAGATGGTTGGGAGTCATGTCACCATCCATCATCTCCCTGTGGGCCTTGCCTAATCCACTGTCATAATCCTGGATGAAATGATAGGCCTTTTATGCTAGTTTAAAAAGTAGTACATAGCTTCCTATATCATTATTAACAAGGAAAAAAGGACATTAAACTTTAACTTCTACATGATGGGTTTGTGGTCGTTTAGGTGTAATCCCGTTTGCCTGCCTTACACACTTGCTTCGTTTAATAACATTTTTCTCAGAACAACATTACTCCTGATTCTGTATTTCATAAAGGAAGTAATTTTCATGATGATATTGAAAACAATCTCTTATTTAGTCTCTGGCTAGTATCGCATTGATATATTCCAGAGAGTTAAAGTGAGAGTCAAAGTACTGTTTTTCATCTATTAGATTTAAATAATTTTTTATCCTTTCTCAATTTCTAATCAAATTAGATTATTACCATCATTCTCTTGCAAAATCACTTTTAAACTAAAGAGTTTTCAAATGTTTTTGCTTGCAGAGCCCCTCAAAACATTTTCAAAGAACACATTAAAAAAACTTTCATCATACATTTACATAATCGCAAAGAATATCACTTCCAGCACCCTGTATTTTATTAATATTTGTAATAAAATTGTTACGTTACTCTGAAAAGGGTTTTCTTCAGCAGATCCATCTAATAACTACTCAGCAGTCTGTTGAGAGATCAGGAATCTTAGGACGGGTTTATGAAGGCCCCACAATCCAGAATTCAAATCCTCTCCACCGCGTACTGCAATGTTAGGAAGTTATTTATTCCCTCTATTTTCTATTTCTTATTTTGCAAAAATAGCATTAAGAGTAAGCACCTGATAGCATTTTTGTAAAATGAAATGAACTGATACACTCAGTAATCACATGTGTGGCCCAAAGTCAGCCCTCAGGAGAAGTCAGAGGCTACCGCCATTCATTAAAGGCAGCCCTCTTTGAAAAGGACGGTCTTCATGTTCTGCACGGCAGACTCTGCAATCCTGTGAGTGTTGGCATTCTTTAGACTTTGCTGATAGCTTAAATTAATTTTAACAAAGAACCAGCGTGTCACTGCCACAGCGCTTTGGGGTGTGAATGCTTGTGCTACACTCAAATTTCCACAAGGACACAGGCAACGCTGCGCCATCCCAGGGGAACAGGAACAGTAGATGCAAACCAGCCTTCGGAAGCAGGAGTCCTTCCCTTTCAGAGGAAGGACACAGACAAAGAAGTCCCAGCGACTCTGAAATCTCACTGATCCAGGATGGTGTGCTTCTCACCACAGAAATGGCAAGAAAATACACACCTGAAATTCCAATTTTGTTGTTTAAATCAACAGACATTCACTGGAAGCTTCGTTAATAGCGATGCTGTGCCATTTCTTCTGAAAGTGCATTTGGACGAGTTCTCCATCTCAAGAACAAGAATTGTGTTTACACATCCCCTTTCCTGACCACATTTGCTCAGGAACAGGGAAATCCTGACGTTACGCGTTTGCAAACACATTCGAATCAAAACATCCTGGTGCTGCCAGTTAGGGCTCGTAAAAGCAGGCTGTCAAAATCGGTGGGCAATTACACTGAGTGAAATAAGCCAGTCACAAAAAGACAAACACTGTATGATTCCATTCACATGAGACACCCAGAGTGGGCAAGTTCACCAAGACAGAAGGTAGAATGGTGGTTTCCAGTGGGAGAGGGGAGAATGGGGAGTTAGTGTTTACTGGGGGCAGAATTTCAGTTGAGGAAGATAAAAAGTTTGGGGATGGACGGTGTGACGGTTGCACAACAACTTGAATGTACTAACGCCGCTGAACTGTACACTTAAAAATGATTAAAATGGTAAATTTAATGTTATATATATTTTATCACAATTAAAGATAATTTTTAAAAAAATCAGTGGGCCGTAATGAACTCTATTCTCTCTCTGAAAATTTAGAATATAGTCAATGTTCAAGCCTGACAGTGCTAGATGCAGTTGGTTGGGTTTAATTTTCTTCAGGTGGGATGACCTCAGTTCTTCTACGCACCAGCTTATCACTCAGACCGACCCAAGGCCCTACAGTGAGGTGAAGAGTGGGGCCCTGGCACCGGAGGATGTTCATGTGCTAGAGGGAGGGAGAGAATCTGACACCACGCCTACTGGAATTTCAGCCTTCTGTGTCTTTCATCAGATTGGAGTATCAGAAACCTAGACTCTAGAAGTAGAAGATGACACTTCAACAACACTGAGTGAATAAGTGAAATCCTACAAGGAGGTGACCTGGCAGATGTGCACATCAACGTTGCCCTCCCTCTGTAGATGAAGGGTGTGTGTGTGTGTGTGTGTGCTATAAAGGGGTGGGGGGAATATTAGACAACTGGACAGAGAATAAGCCAACGGCAAACGCGGTCTGCACAGATCCTCCCTCCTTAAAGGATGGGCAGAGACAAACCCTCCCACACAGGCACAAGGAGGATGTACTCCAGGTCAGAGGTCAAAGGACAGCACCTGGCGACTGGGCAGTCTCCTAGAGTCCCAAGAGAGGGGAGGCTGATTCAACTTTTCAGAGGACAATTAGACAAAATCCATTTTTATTTTAAAACATGAAGATTACATGATTTATCAACTCCACTTTTACAAATTTATAGTAAGGAAGAAAATATAAATATACATCTAACACTTCAAGTCTAAGAATGGTTGGTAGAGAATGTTTATGATAACAAAGCAGTAATAAATAAGCTACATTTGCAACAGGTGGGTTTGATTAAAATAAATTCTGGTGTAGCCATAGGATGTGATGCCAACCATTTGTTTTATATTTATATAAGAATGTTTAATGGCATGGAAAAATATTTATGCCATATTGTTATACAAACAAAGCAAGTTATACAATAGTTTGTTTACTATGATTCCATTTTTAAAAGGTACAAATATAGGGACCGGCCCCATGTCTTCGTGGTTAAGTTCAGTGCACTCTGCTTCAGCAGTCTGGGTTTGGTTCCCAGGTATGGACTATGTCACTTGTCATCGGCCATGCTGTGGCAGCATCCCACATACAAACTAGAGGAAGATTGGCACAGATGTTAGCTCAGGATGAATCTTCCTCAAGCAAAAAAAACCCAAAATGGACAAACGTAGATAAATAGATAGAGAGATAAGTATTCATCTGAAAGCACAAACAGCAAATTATTAATAATAGTTGTGGGTGATGAGGTTACTGGTCATTTTTATTGTGATGTATTTGCTTTAGTTAATTTTTGTTATAGATCTGTGATATTTTTGAAAAGCAAAAATAATCTTTTTAACAAATTAAGAAGGTACATACTACACATATGTGTTCCATATGTATTTGAACTTTCGGCCAAGCAGTACTGTATTGTATTGTGTTGAGCGCCATGGTTCTCAAAGGACAGTCCACTGACCCAGAGCGTCCCAGAGACAACGTTCAGGAAGTCTGTGAAATCCAAACTATTCTCAAAAATCCTGAGCTGTTATTTGCCTTTTCACTGTGGTGATATTTGCACTGATGGCTAAACCTGCTGGAGCCTGAGCACAAGCGGAAGCGGCAGCCAAACGTGAACAGGAGACATTCGATTTTTCACTGCCGGCACCCGGGCTGTCAAACAATGCAGTGTCACTGAAGAGTGTCCTTGATGAAACAGTAACTATGATTAATTTTATTGAATCCTAAGTGATCCTTGAATGCCTGTGTTTTTAAAATTCTGCATAACGAAATGGAAAGTACACAGAAACACTTCTGCTGGACAAGTTGTCTCAGAGAAAAGTACTTGGGCAGTTGCTTGAATTGCACACTGAACTAGAGCTTTTTCTCCCAGTGGAATATCATTATTACTTGAAGAATGACAAGCAATAGTGATTCAGACTTGGCTATTTGATAGACTTGTTCCTGAAAGTGAACAAAGGAGCCTGTCGTCACTTCAAGGAAAACAACTGACAGTGCTGGTCGCCAATGATAAAACACAAAGCTTTCAAGGGAAAATTAGAATTTTAGAAACTTGTATCCATCACCATGAACTTGACAGCTTTGAAACACTGTAAGGACTTTTCTGATGATATCAGCAGTGATATTAATGAATGTGATTGCTTTATATTGTATCAAAAATGAACATTGGGGGCCGGCTCCGTGGCCGAGTGGTTAAGTTCGCGCGCTCCGCTGTGGCAGCCCAGGGTTTGGATCCTGGACGCTGACATGGCACCGCTCGTCAGGCCATGTTGAGGCAGCGTCCCACATCCCACAACTAGAAGGACCTGCAACTAAGATATACAACTGTGTACGGGGGTCGGGGGGGCGGGGGGGTTGGGAAGATAAAGCAGAAAAAAAAAATTGGCAACAGTTGTTAGCCCAGGTGCCAATCCTTAAAAAAAAAAAACTGAACATTGTTTGGAAGATCTGCAACACTCACTGAAACAATATTTTCCAAATGACCCACGCATCCTATTTTAAGAATCATGCATGGGTTAAGGAGCCATTCAAAATGCAAGGCAGACACATAAATTTTAATGTGACAGATCACAAAAAGTACATTGATACAGTTACAGATTCCACATTGTAACTAACTTTTAAGAAACTGTTACTTAACAGTGAGGCAGATCCTCAAAACATTACAAATAGAATTACCATCGAGTGCAGCAATTCTACTCCTGGGTTTACACCAAAAGAACCGAAAGCAAGGACTCAAACAGATATTTGCGCATCCATGTTCATAGCAGCATTATTCACAATGGCCAACAGGTAGGAGTAACCCAAGTGTCCACCGATGGATGAATGGCAAAACAAAATGTGACGTACAGCAGGATATTATTCAGCCTGGAAAAGGAAGCAAATTCTGGCACATGCTACAACATGGGTGAACCTCACAGATGTTGTGCTGAGTGAAATAAGCCAAAGACAAAAGGACAAATACTGTATGATTCTGCTTATATGAGGTACCTAAAGGAGTCAAATTCATAAAGACAGGAAGTAGACCGGTGGTTGCCACAGACTGGGGGGAGGGGAATGAGAAGCTGCTGTTTAACAGGTACAGAGTTTCCGTTTTGCAAGATGAAAAGGGTTCTGTAGATAGACAGTGGTGACGCTGGCACGATAATGTGAAAGTACTTAATGCTACTGAGCCATACACTTAAATATGGCTAAAGTTGTATGAAAGCAAGAAAGGAGAAGAAAAAAAGAAACTACTACTTGTCAAGTTTGGATATTGTATCAAAGAAAAATATCCATGGTTATCTGAAAGGCCATTAAGACACTCCTCCCTTTTCTAACCATATATCTGTGTGAGGCCAGAGTTTCTTCAGATCCTTCAACCAGAACAGTATATTACGACAAATTGAATGCAGAGGCAGATGTGAAAATCCAGCCGTCTCCAACCAGCCAGACTTAAAAGAGATTTGCAAAAATGTAAAGTAATGCCACTCTTCCCACTATACATTTTTTTGTTTGGGGAAATTACAGTTATTTTCCCCAAAAATATATGATTTATGTTAACATGTAATGGTTTTATTATCACTATTTTTGAATAAATTAACAAAGTTTTCACATTTTTTATGTTCTAATTTCTAATCTGATAAATATCCATATAGTATCCATAAAAGCATATCCATTTAGCCGCATGAATCAAAGCGCTTTGTGGTCTTCAATAATGGTAAGTAATGTAAAGGGTTCTGAGACCAAAGCAGTCACTGGTTCAGCACAGAGTCAGTGCTCCAGCTGAATGACACTTCCCTCCCCACTCCTCGTTGGGAGAGCGCGCTGAGTAAGAAGTCAGGACTTCTCAGTCTCCATGCCAATCAATACATTGCGATTCGTGGGAAATCCGAGCAAGGATCCTCTCACAGCCCGGGGCCCCTCCTCGAGGCACCTGCTGAGGAGCCCACTCTGTCCCGCTGTCTGTCAAACACACAGCCCCTGCTCGCAGAACAACCATTTGCCAAAAGCGTTGTCAAACAACTAGCTGCACATAATTGAGCTTCTGAAAGAACATGCCCTCGGGTGGGTTTAAAAGAAATGGTACAAATTAAGATAATAGATGATTATGTGAAACATAAATCAAAATTGTCAGAAGGCTGCTATCTCACAAATTACGAACTTGGCAAACAGACATGTGTGGTTCCATGGCTGTCCACTGAGTTGTCTCCTTGATCGCTTTATCCAGATTTGTGCTGCCTTGGAAGTTGCCGTGATCCACATTGTATTGCATTCTAATCCTGGATTTGTACAAAGGGGTGATTCATACCAAAAAACACACAACTCCTTACTCGAGACGCATTCCTGAGGTTTACAACAAAAACCACCAAAACAGATGGAAGGGATGGAGGACAGGCTGGCCGGGGAAGAGCAGCCTTGACTTTTGATCAATGAAATTGATAGAGTGACCATTAGTCAGGGAGTAAGCAGCGAGGACTCTCCTGGCTGAGTCTTGCATGCCTCTGTGAGGAGAATGTCGGGTTTTCTTAAAGACTGCGCATACCCACTTACCTTGGAGCACACACTCTTGGAGCTCTGCCCACATCCCTTAGCACCCACCATTGCCATGAACACTGACTGGAATGGCTTCCAGTGCTCGCATCCTGACTCCTTGCCTTTGGCCTCGGTCTGGCCACTGGAAGCTCCTTCAGCTGGAGTGAGGGCAACCCAGGGACATAAGGCGTCCTGGGAAAATCCTCAACCAATGACTGGCAAGAGTTGATGGATAAATAACTCACCTCCCACTCCTCTTGGGTGGGATAGTTTTGGAGTTTGCTGTACTCTCTCGGGGTTCCCCAGAGACAGAGCCCAGCTGCCCATCCTGGAAATCTGCTCAATAACGCACACTGTATTGGTTTCCTTCGACATCTCAATTTCCCACTTCCCTCCTGGCATTTCCTGGGATCACCTCCCAAATTAACTACTTGCACAAAATCTTTGTCTGGGGGCTGCTTGTGGGAAACCCAAGCTAGAGCTTGATTTAAAGGAGCACGTGCCAAAAGTTGAGGCTTCAATTGACTCTTTTCTCTTTTGCTGGTTCCTTGTAGATTAGGTCAAACTTGGGTGGGCAGCCCCCCACAAACTGAGAACACTGCTCCCTGCACCCTGCCCCTTCTCTTAGGGGGATTCAAAGTGATCCTAAAACACAGCGTGGCCTGGACAAGAAACAATAAGGCCCATTCTTTCCCTACGCAACCCCGGCATACCGCCTCCGCCAAGGCCTGCAATCTCTCTGCCCCGGCTTCCACCTGCCAGCTGCTTTCAGTTTTCAGCACCTACAGGTCCCCAGGCAGAACTCAAGGAGGCTGGTTCTCACCAGGGTGAAAGGGAGGAAGTACAGCTGGGCTGGACCAGCAGCTGCCTCCAGGCCAGCAGTTTCCCGGCGGGCGGGCGGCCATGGGCCCAGCCAGCCTGTGCGGCCTCTCCAGCCCTTCACTCTCCCGGGACCAAGTGTTTGCACGCGCTTTGCCCCAGTTATCAGTGTCCCTTGATCTCCGCTTGCTTTTCTGGCCTCTGACCTCTCTGTCGGCCAGAACCTCAAGTGTTATCAGGTTCTTTTGTCCTAGTCACCACTCTGTCCTGGCCGCCTCGACTGGCCGTCAACACCACACAAACAGAATGAGAGGGAAAGAGGGAGAGAATTTCATTTGATCAATTGAGTGGTTAAAAAGAAAAAAGGTTGCTTTTATTTTTTTTCTTAAAGCAAGGAACTTGTTTAACTTGCATTGGTCAACCATTTGACCTAATCGACTCATCGGTTCCAATGGTCAACCTGATAGAATCAGGCAAATAGATGAGAGCAGAAGGGCTCAAGGCCTCCCGTCCTTCCTCCGCCTTCTGACCTGAGAGCAAGAGAAACTGCTACCCAAGAAACCACTTTTCCAAACTCTGTTGTCAATGGGTAGTCTCTATTTCGCGAAAGAGAGTCCTTGTTTGAAGAAGCACAAATTCTCATGCCACACTCATCTTTGGCAATTTCAAAACATTCTGAAAGCCTCTTTTAGAAAACAAAAACAAATGCTTCCCCATGGCATCCAGGCTTCGGGTGGTACACCAGGTCTTCAAAGATAATCTCAGTGAGGATAGAAAAAGGTCATTCCGAAACTACCTTTAACATCTTGGTTTTAAAAAATAATCAAAGAAAAATATAAGAACAATGGAAGGTAAAAAACTGAGGAAATGTCCTGCACCCTCATACATGCAGCCTGTCGTTGATCAGAAGGTTGTTACGTGGCGCATGACTTTATTAATAAGGGAACTATCTTGAGTGTCTATTAGAAGAATGTGGTAAACTTGCCTACTATAAAAATGGCATTAAAAAAAAACAACGGAGGAAGTGTCCAGCATTATTCTGGCCACCCACACATGTGCACATAGGTACACGCTTTCCCATATAGACTCACCAGCAAGGCTTTTGCAAGAATGAGCTAAAAAAATTGAGACTTACCAAAAAGAAGAAAACCAGAAGATACTTCAAAACTATAACATATTAATTAAATGTACAGTAAAACCTTGGTGTTGTACCTGGTGGGGTGGAGCTAAGGTGAGGTTCTTCATTCTGTCTTTTCCCAACATCATTTAAGGAATTCCTATTACTTTTTAAATGAAAATAAAAGCATCTAAAAGCTCTGAATACAGAACAAGATTGATTATTTTGATGAAACAGGTTAGTTAATATAGTTGAAGAGTTTGCATAGTTTTTTAAAAATTTATATCCATATTTCAATTTTTCTGGAAAGTAATTTGACATTTATCAAAAACCTTAAAAATATTCATACTCCGGGGTTGGCCCCATGGCTGAGTGCTTAAGTTCGCGCGCCCCACTGCAGGCGGCCCAGTGTTTCGTCAGTTCAAATCCTGGGCGCGGACATGGCACTGCTCATCAAACCACGCTGAGGCAGCGTCCCACATGCCACAACTAGAAGGACTCCCAACAAAGAATATACATCTATGTACCGGGGGGCTTTGGGGAGAAAAAGGAAAAAAATTTAAAAAATCTTTAGAAAAAATATATATTCATACTCTTTGACCCAGAAATTGCAATTTTAGAAATCCACACTAAGAAATTGTCAAAAATTCAGACAGGTTAGTGCTGAAGATATCCACAACAGTATTGATTATAATAACACAAACCTGGAAGTAACTTACATTCCGATAATAGAATTGGACACAAAAGGAAATTTGGCTTGTCAAATGCTATAGAATCTCATTCGGCCATCAAAATTATCATGATGAAAAGAATTGCAATGTTCAAAAAGTAACGTTAACTAAAACAGGATGTAAAACTGCATATTTCAACTGAATATATAAGAAATACACACACACACACATGATCTTGACATTCACAAATGATACGTCTATTATATTCACAAGGGACAGGCAGCCTGGAAATTTTTGTCTGTCTCCAAATGTACAACCACCACCAGAAAATAGAACTTTTCCCATAAAATGAATCTGCTTGTTGGTTGGCTAGACTCATTCACTCATTTAGTATATGATTCAAATGCACACCTCTACTGTTTTACAATTTACTACATGCAATGGATTTTCAGGATCATCCAAGAATAAGGGAAATTGAATATTAAATTGATGACTGTCAAAGACTTACCAAATGCCTGTGAATAAGAAAGACTGGAAGGCAATTACCCTTAAACAACGCATTTTACTCTGGAGTGACTATATATATGAAATCACTACGTGTGTGTGTATATATATATATAGTATATGTATATTACTTTTAATAAATATTACACAGGCTATATATATAATCACTATATATTATGTGTATAATATATACACTATATATTTCCTTGTTTTCACTAGTAAATCTATAAATCTATACCCTTCTTGCAATTAGAAGATAAGTATTATTTTTTAAAATGTGTCCATGTGTAAACTATTCCACCATCATTGCTCAGTCAGTCCAATGAGACCAATCTAGGCTCAGTCAGCCTTCCAGAATCCCCAAAGTTTCCTGAATTATTTTGTCACCTGGTATCCCGTATAGATTGGTAGCTCTTAGGATGATCACAATAATTCATAGGAATCAGTCACAACACCAAATTTAAAACTTTTCTTATAGTATACAAATAAATACTCAATAAATCATACTAACTCAGAGTCCATTTATCTGGAAATTGAAATCATCTTAACCCCCAGATGCGGTCAGTCTCCCCATCACGCGCTTCCCCTGGACTTCTCCTGCAGGCGTTTATCACAATTATAACCATACTTTGCGTGTTTGCTTAGTGTCTGTCTTCCCTCACAACTGAGAGCAGAGAAGGTCCTTGTTTCTGTGCCTCTGTATCCCCAGCACCAGCCCAAGTGGTAGAGCAGACGCTGTCACTGGCCGCCCCACATTACCTGGGCCCACCTTTGAGGATACAGGTTTCTGCAAGCTGACAGCTCCCCATCTCAAGAAACTGCTTCTTTCTATTTAGGAGTTTGCTAGAGGTATACAATCAAATTAATAGCCCCAGGGGTAATTTTCAACCAATAAGGGACAGGAATAAATGCCCCAGCCTTCTTGTACTATGCATGAACAATTCTGATACTCCACCTGGTTTCCCGTTTCCTGGGATTATCTCACAAACAAACCACCTGCACTCACGTCCTTGCCTCAGGCTCTACCTTGAAGTGAGCCCAACTGAGACACTTGGCTCACAGTAGGTTTTCAATAAATATTCATTGAATGGAAAGACCAGTGAATAAATTCTCATTATGCCTAGTCTGGGATTAACAGTGCGTAGCCAACCCTTTTCTCATAAAGAGTGTGAAATTATTAGTATAGACAAACCTGTAAGAGGAATTGATAAAAAGAAATCTGAGGACATACTTGCATCTCCTTTATTTCCATAAAACAATTTGGTGATATTTACAAGTGATTCATGTTACTAAATAAACCAGATCCTCAAAATCCAAACCTTTGTTTTGTGGCCATATTTTTCAGGTATTGGAAATAATTATTCCATCCAGAAAGAAAGCCACCATTTTCAAAGGAGTTCAGTAGTCACAGTATATTTTCAAACTTCCTCCTTTCTGAGCAAATAAAGGTCATGGATAAAATTAAATTTGGGGCAGAAACTAAATAGGTCATTTTTGACTAGTTACACATCATTAGGAAAATATCTTCAGCTTCACTTTTCATGAGTCTCCTAGATTTTCTTGATGGCCCCTTTCAACATCTGTGAACAGCTGGAGGAGCTGGCTATGCTGGGATCCGTTCTTGTGTGACCTAATGTAAACAATCATTGGGACACTGATTAATTTCTCAAGACTCAAAAATAATTAAGGTAACAGAAATCCCTCACCCAGACACTCCCCCATTTTTACAACCATTTAGTGGGGAGGTGGCAGAGGTCAGCCATAACATTCAGCCCAAAGTTCCCATTACTGCCCTGTAGATTGTAACAGTCTGCACCCTTGAGAGTCATTAGGGGAAAAGGCCCTCCTGCCGCCTGTACCTACAAGCAGGGAGCCAAATATACAAATAGACCGTACAGAGTTGTCCACTCCAGTGTAAGCCACACCCACAAGCAGGGGATGGAGAGTTAGCGTATAATGAGTACTGAGCTTCAATTTAGGATGATGAGGAAAGTTCTGGAAATGGATGGTGGTGATGGTTGATGGTGGTGAATGTATTTAATGCCACTGAAAATACACTTGAAAATGATTAACATGGTAAGTTTTACGTATATTTTACCACAACTTTAAAAAAAAAGAATATTTAAGCACACGCCTTCACACTAGGGTTTAGAAACTCAATGCTTCCAGGCACCAGGTGGATATCTCCAATGATGAAACTCACAGAGGCTGTCTTAGTCTTCTGGCTGCTATAGCAAAATACCACAGACTGGATATCTTATAAGTGACCGAAATTTATTCTGGAGGCTGGAAGTCCCAGATCAGGCTGCCAGCGTGGTCAGGAGAGGACCATCTTCCAGATCGCAGACTTCTTGCAGAGTCCTCACTGGTGGAAGGGGCAAGGAGCTCCATGGGGTCTAATCCTATTAATGAGTGCAAATCCTATTAATGAGGGCTCCACCCTCATGACCTAAGCACCTCTCAAAAGTCCTACCTCCTCATGCCATCACATTGGGGGTCAGGATTTTGACATAAGAAATTTGGGGGGACACAAACATTCTGACCATAGCAGAGGCCACTGTATCCACTGGAGAGCAGAGACACACCTTGTCTAGTGTAGCTTGAAAGCAATTGCTCCTGCACAGGGTGGCCAGCCCAGGGCCTCAGAGATGGTCACTGTTTACAACCCTGTGTGAGAAGCCCAGATAATTTAGAGAAGAGTCACCCAACAATTAAGGGTTTGAACATCTGGCAAAGGCAGCAAGTGCCAAAGGCATCTGGTACATGGAAAGATGGAGCAGCAAGAAAAATCAGAGAAGGCTCAGACAGGAAAAGGTGAAACTGAGAAATTATCTGCAATAAGAGAGCTTCAAAAGCTGTGCTGAGGAGTTAGGCTTGATGGGCAGGCGCTAGGGACTTCTAATCGTGCATGAGAGGCTGTCAATGCAGTAGATAGAGACCATACTATCTAGACAGGAGGATGCTGAACAAGAATCGAGAAGCCACCCAAAGGACCTGAGACAGGGAGCAGGTAGAGAGCTTACTGGAAGCCATGATGGATCAGTGAGCATCAGGAATGCATCCAATTTTTCCCTCATTCTTTGAGACTCTCTCTGAAATCCTCCCACCAGTAACGCCCCGGTTTCTTGTCACTGCTCTGATTCAAGACCAGCTTAGAGCCTACCTTCTGAGCATAACCTTCCCAGGGTCTCCAAGCCACCTGCCTGCTCCCAACTGTGGCAGAGCACCCAGCCCTCAACTGCCCGGCCCTCATTCTCTGTGCCTCTTGCTTGGCAATCGATTATGTACGCCCTGTGACAGTGCCCTGTTGTTGTACCGAGTGCTACTTATTTCTGGTATTGTGATTCTGCATTGTGGTGGAAAATTCTCTGGACAAAGAATCAAGATGCCTGTGTTTCAACAGCTCTGACATCACATCCCCCCATCCACCTCTCCCGTAACATCTCTGGGCCTCAGTTCCTCCATCTGCAAAATCAAGAATGGGCTCTGGGATCTCTGAGGGCTCAAGTTCCAACATCCTAACATCCCGCCTTGTTCCTCCAAGGAATATGCACCTGAATGGATGACCAGGAGCATGTGCCTCTGTGTAAGCCCCTCAGAGATTCCCATATGGTTGGCATCAACTTATTGATTGATGGGCTAAAGTTTACTTACAGAGCCCATGAAAGAAGATCCAAGGAATTTTAAATGAAGGTATTGTTAAGGTCTGCCTCAAGAAAGTGCAGCACTTCAGTTGTGGCTGCACAATGTCACAACCAGTCAGCTCAGCCCATTCCAACTCCCCACTTCCGGGGGGAAACTGATGTTCTTGTTAAATTCCAAATAAATCCCATCAATCAGCCCCATGGTCCCATTTAGTGAATTCAAGGGGGGAAAATTAGTGAAGCAAGTCATTTGATGCAATGCAGAGCAGGTAGCTGGTTGGTCCGACATAATTCTCTCGTTTTGTTATAAATATCCAGGCAGGCATCATACATTTTCCAACTCCAGTCAATTCTAGATGCTTTGCATTACAGCAGAAAACACAAAGGTATTATCAGCTTGATGAATGAAGATCAATTGTCTTTGACAATAGAGAATTGAGACAAATCTGGAAAAGAAGTCAAAATTTGTATCCTTTCCAACGCACTCAGCTAATCCCCATTTGAACTATGTGAACCAAGAGCTCATTTGAGGAAAATAAACTAGGTGATGAGGGGCCTTCTCTAGACGGGGTAGTCAGGGAGGGAAGTCTTGGAGACTAAAGAATGAGAATATGCCTGCTTTGGAAGGAGGTGGAAGGAAACCACTCCAGAGAAAACACAGAGGGAGTGCAAAACCCTGGAGGCAGAAAAGGATTTGATCTGCTCAAGGATCAAGATGTGTGTGGCAAGTGATTAGTCAGCAAGGGAGAGAGGGGTACAAAGTAAGGCTGGAGAGGCTGAGGGACCAGCTACATAGGGCTGCAGAGGTCAAAGTAGAAGGTTCAGCTTTGATCCTAAGTGCGATGGGAAGCCATTGCAAAGTTTTAAGTCAAAGAGTGACATGAGCTTATTTCTGTTTCCAAAATATTCTCTGTGGCTATGTTGTGTCAATTACACACATCTTAGCAGAACAGAAGCTTTAAAAACCCTATTTAACCTGCTAAGTTCAATGCTTTCCAGACCAGTTTGATCACAGAACCCCTTGTCTCCCCACGGAACACTCTGAGGTTTTATGATTCCTTTCCAGTAAGAGTCAGCGTGGTAGAGGGCAGATCATTTTCCAA
Organism: Equus quagga; assembly: GCF_021613505.1. Taxonomy (NCBI): domain Eukaryota; kingdom Metazoa; phylum Chordata; class Mammalia; order Perissodactyla; family Equidae; genus Equus; species Equus quagga. Next base: position 60,607,472 of record NC_060277.1, read on the forward strand.
AGAATTTTTTGTTGCTACAAACGTTTTGAGCATCCAAACTAAAAACTCAAACCCTCTCCAAATGATAATGACTAATAACAGAAAGAAAAGTCATTCTGTCTAATATTAAATGAGGACACACCTGCTAAGGTGATTATGTTTGCCATCTTCATCTTTCACATGAGGAGACTGGGGCTTTAAACATTGAGTAATTTCCTAAAAATCATATTGCTAGTAACCGGTGGCATCAGAATTCTTAGCTGTCATATGATAAATATCTCCCTGGTCATTACAACAGGTCAGATAATAGCTATGTAAGGCTCGAAGTGTGCCTCCCTCAACAGTTTTGTCTGAGATTCATGGAGGATAATTACCTCCTCCTACCACACTATCTTAATTTTCTTCTCTGAAAAGTCTCAAAAGTCCCTTGCTGGTGAGCTTGCATGCATGTAGTTTACTGCATCCTTTCTAGTCTGTTACTTGGACAATTATGGTTTACTCTCTGCCTTAGCAGGGAGGGTAATGAGATCTCACCAATGATGCCTTTGAAACCTCCGTAATGATCTCCTGAGAGGTTACGTATGAATTCCCTTGAAACTGACAAACAGCGGGATGCCTTGTTCAAGTGCACTGGTTTACAGATTTGTCACTGTGCCTAAGCTGTGTGATCAGACACCATAAGGAAGCCAATGTATAGCTCTGTTTAAAAACCTAGCTATGAAAAAACACATATTTTCAAAAAGAACAAAATATCTGAAGAGACAAGTCACAAGAGATAAACTAGAAATGGCCAATAAAGGGATTAAAAGATGTTCTATCCCGCTATTTGTCAATGACAGGTAAACACGGTGCACACATACCATTTTGCCTACACAAGAGAATAACCAAATTCTACTGAAAAATGTTCCACCCAACCATGTATTGATAATGTATTTATTACTGACTTTCACATGGCACCAGGATGGGACCCAAGCTGGATGAATCAGATTTTTCGCAAGAATTTTTGTTTTAATGGGAACTGGAAGGGAAGAGCCATTTGATATCTGCTCATGTCATGAAAGTCTTGAGTCTGGAACTTCTCTCTGCCACATCTACCTGCTGTCCCTTCCCTGCTGAAACACACACATTCACACCCTACTCCCTGGCCAACGGTGGGAGAGAATGAAGCCATTACAGTTACATGCCACGTTGAGAAACGAAGAGTTGGAGAATTAATGGATGGCGTTAGTATTGCTGATTCCAGTTGTCTACAAGTCCAGCTCAGTCTACATCATTCCCTTGGTTTTGATATTTGAGCCATTAAATATTCCTCCTTTTCTCTGAGCTAAGTCAAGCCAGGGTCTTGTCACTTATAACTAGAGTCCTGATTAATAATAGCAAATAAACATGTCATTTTTTTTGCCTGGCCCATTATATTTGCTGAATGAAAAAAGATGAATAAAAACGAACACTTCATAGGTCAGATAACAGCTATGTAAGGTCACCTGAAGGAGGCAGGACGGCCAGCAAAACTCCACAATGACTCAACGGATCAACACAGAGAAAACAAAGAATATGTTGATTAGAAGGGATTGTCAGTAATGGAAGAACAGAAAAAGGTGACTGAGAAGTGCATGTTCGCAGTGCCATCGGGATGCTGCCCAGGGTAACAGTTGACCACAAATATTGCTCGTCTCAGTAGCAGGGCTGTCCTTAGGATGGAGCTAAAGGAGGGAGATTATAGCCAATAGACTTCAAATGCTGTCCTTTCTGGCAAACTAACCCCATTGGCATCTCTGATGCAGTTAAATATTCTCTTTGTCTTTGTTCTGATTCTTTGTTCATCGAACAACTTTTTGAACCTACATAGTAGGCTTAAATGGAGAAAATGTGCTGATGATGTGGATTTCACGTTTTTCTGCTCCCTTTGACCGTGATTTATCATACAAAATCAATAGAGAGTTTTCCAATGAAGATTTGGAACATGCACAGCATTCTGAAACCAAATGTACTGGTCTTGTTCACACATGAATTTCTGAGTTTTGTGACAATGGCAGTTTTCATTGACAATTAATAAGGGCCTTCAGGTATCGCTCTCAGCCCCCTGTGCATTTCAATTGGGGAGAGTCAGTCTTGGGGTCTGATCATTGTGAGGGCCAGAAAAGAGTGAGCTTCTGGATCTTCAAAGAGGAGGGTCAGTTTCATCCATCCAGCCTTTTCCCTTGGCTGAAAGTTTCCTCTAAAATCTTTCCACCTGGACCAGGCCAACAACAGGTGAACACGTCATTTTGAATCTGTAAGAGTGGTAAAGATTTTAAAAAGTGGTGGACCCCAGTGTTGGTGAAGATGAGTTAACTGGTAGGTACTTGCCTACACTCTTGGTGGAAAATGAGTGCGCTCTCTTTACAGGAAAGATTTACTATACAGACCAAGCAGTTCAATGTGTTTACACCTTTAATCAGAAATTTCACATGATGAATTTACCCTAGGGAGATAATTGGAAACTATGCAATATGTATGTATAGGCATATCCATCACAGCATTTTTTTATACTAGTAAAATGTTGGAAACCACCAAAAGTTCACCACTGGGGGAATAGTTAAGTAAAACCATGAAGCATAGAATTCTAGGTAATTATTAAAAATGATTCTATTGTTATAGAGAAGATGTTCATGATATTTTATTGAGAGAAAAGTAAATATTTGGTAGAGAGATTTTTAGGGAATGATCACTGATGAGGATTATTTTGGGCTGGTTACTTTTAAAAACTGCAGACAGGAAAGAAACCCTGAAGGGTGGAATTTGCTTGCCTTTTGTTGAGAGACATTTGCATTTGTGAAGGAAGTCTCCATCTGTGGGGATGTCTCCCTCTCTGCACCAGGAGGAAGAGGGGATGACCTTATCTCTAGAAACTCTTAATGGGGATGGCAAGGATTTAAGTCTGCATAATAATCTTACTCTTGTTTACCATACTTGTCTGGTAACCTCATGTAACTGACTCCCCCTCCCCCCCCCACCAACATCCTCCTTTGTCTTTAGCTGAAGATAATATTCAAAGTGGTGGCTTCAGCCATTTACTTAACCTGATCTGATTCTTATCTAAAGTTGTAGGATCACCCAATAACCAGACCCCAACTGCACTGATACCATTTTAATGACTTTTTTTACATATTCTTTCCTTTGTCTTGTAAAGAGATAACTCACATACCTATGCCTTATATTTAGCCCTACCCTCAACCCATGTTGGCAGCTCTTACTGCCCATGGGTCCTGTCCCCATGCTATTCCATACTATTCTCTGAATAAAAGAGCACTGCTGCCAGACCTTGAGAGTCCAAGAAATCTTTCTTTCGACTCCTTGAATCACCGAGCCTGCATCAATCACTCTTTTACAGAATCTGTCAAAATCTTAACAAGAATATGCCAACAAATATGGAGAACAAACAATGGCCTATAGACTGGAAGTTCTCAACATGCATCCTAATTCCCAAGAAAGGAGATGCCAAGGAGCGTGGTAACTACAGGACCACTGCTCTAAATTCCCATGCAAGCAAAGTGATGCTCAAGGTGCTGCAACACAGGCTTTTACCTCATATGGAGCAAGAAATGCCTGATATCCAAGCTGGATTTCAAAAAGGGAGAGGCACACAAGATCTAATTGCGATTATTCACTGACTACTGGAGCACTCCAAAGAATTTCGCAAGAAGGTTAGTCTATGTTTTATAGACAACAGTAAAGTGTTTGACTGCGTGAAGCATGAAAAGCTTTGGGCTGCTCTGAAAGTAATGGGTGTGCCTCAGTACTTGATTGTCCTGATACATAACCTGTATTGTGGACAAGAAGCCACTATCGGGACAGAATATGGAGACAGTATGGTTTCCTATAGGTGAAGTGTCAGACAAGGGTGCAATTTATCTTCTTATTTGTTTATTCTGTACACAGACATATCATATGGAAAACTGGGCTAGACTCAGATGAAAGAAGAGTGAAAACTGGTGGAAAAAATATCCACAATCTAAGACATGCAGATGACACCATCTTAGTGGCAGAGAGCAGCAATGACTTGAAATGACTTCTGATGAAAGCAGAAGAAGAAAGTGCCAAAGCAGGACTGTATGTGAACATCAAGAAGACAAAATCGTGACCACAGAAGAACTACACAACTTTAATGTAGACATTGAAAACATAGAAATTGTTAAAGATTTTGTTTACCTTGGTTCATTCATCAAGTTAAATGGAGACTGCAGCCAAGAAATCAAGAGAAGATTGAGACTTGGAAGGCCAGCAATGAAAGAATTAGGAAAGATCATCAAGTGTAAGGAGGTGTCATTAGAGACCGAGGTCAAGATCATCTACACCCTCGGATTCCTGATTACTATGTACAGGTGCGAAAGCTGGACAGTGAAGAAGGCTGACGGGAAACACATTGGTTCACTTGAAATATGATGTTGGAGGAGAGCTCTACAGACACCCTGGACTGCCAGAAAATGAACAAGTGGGTCCTAGAGCAAAGTAAGCCTAAGCTATCGCTGGAAGCAAAAATGATAAAACTGAGGCTGTCCTACTTTGGGCACGTCATGAGAAGGCAGATTCTCTGGAAAAGACAGTAATGCTGGAAGAAGTCGAGGCAGCAGGAAAAGAGGAAGACCAACTATGAGACGGATTGAATCCGTCAAGGAAGCCGTAGCCTTGAGTCTACAGAAGCTGAGTCAGGCTGTTGGGGACAGGACATTGCGGACAGCACTCATTCATAGGGTCGCCAGGAGTTGGAACTGGCTTGATGGCATGTAGCAACAAGTACATACTTCACTTATATATGTATGTACAGAAAAGTATCAGTAAGCATGGGGGGATATTAAATGACTTTTTTCTGTTTGAATTTTTACAAAACGTACATAGCAATTTTTCTATATCTTTCTACAGTCTGTTGAAACACATTGGTAAATAGATGTTCTAGAAATGTACAGATGCTCTTATGTGTACATATATCTTATTTTTATCATATTTTTGTAAATGTATGTTCTGAGAATGGCCTTTAACTCTTCCCGAAGAAAGCTAACTAGTGAAAAATGCACTTTAAGACTTGTGGATCCCCCAAACGGCCCAGGTTTACTTCTCAGATTATACGCATTTCAAGGGCGAAGGACAGACAGGAAGAGGAAGTTCAGAGAGGATAAAGCTGAAGTGAAACTCTCACCAACCGGCAAAGGACCATTTCAGGACGTGAGCAGGCTTCCAACAAGGTGCCGAAACCTGTTTTTCTCTCATCGTTTCATCCCTGAGTCAGCAAAGGGACTACTCAAGGTTAATTGGTAGTCCTAAGAAGTACACTGCTGTTTTTATAAATAACACTATATTAATAGGGGTAAATTATGTCATTTGTAGGTTTCATAAGAATATATTATTTTTAAAAGACAATAGAGTAGAAAAAAGGCTAATAATATGCATTCTCAGCTAACCAATTTGTGTAGCTTAGGAACATGTGCACGTAAAGGTGGACCACAGCCCAGGAGTGGGAGGCAGGGCAACAAGGCGGATGAGTGTGGGTTCTAGAATCAGAAGACCCGGTTCAAGACTTGGCTACTCTATCTATGAGCCAGAGGTCTTTGGATAAGTTGCTTCAACTCTCCAAGCCTCTATTTCCTTGTCTGTAGAATAGGCATAGTAATAAAAGTATATAGCTCAGCATGCTAGCATTTTTATAAGAAACATAAGGTAATGTGCTGGGCATATGTCAAGCATTCGATAAAAGTATAGCTGTTATTGTGAGAAATGTTCCAAAATCATTCATCTATGGGATAAGGCACCACCAGCCAAGGTTGCTCATTTGCACACGAATGAGTCTATAAGTACAGCTGTTGACAAGAGATTTTCACATATTGTGGTATATGGGGTAAGTATTGGAGTTCAAAACTGATTCAGCTTGAACTAAAAAGCCTGACTTGGGCTGGACCCCTGACTGAGTGGTTAAGTTCTCGCGCTCCACTTCACCAGCCCAGGGTTTCTCTGGTTCGGATCCTGCACGCTGACACAGCACCGCTCGTAAGGCCATCTTGAGGCAGCGGCCCACATGCCACAACTAGAAGGACCCACAACTAAAATATACAACTATGTACTGGGGGGACTTGGAGAGAAAAAGCAGAAAAAAAAAGAAAAAAAAAGATTCTCAACTGTTGTTAGCTCAGGTGCCAATCTTTAAAAAAATTAAAAAATAAAAAAAAAATTAACAGCCTGACTTAAGGCCTATCCAACATACGTTGTATATCTGCTTAACCATTAAAGTAAAAAACGCACTCTCTTAAGATAAGAATGCATATTTCGCCTCCTACGCCCGGATTAGTTCCTTTCCTGGCATCAGGGTGGGTGTTGACCTGCTAATTTGCAACCGAATACCTCCTTGAAAAAGTATCCTGGGTGTGTTTAATGTATGTTCTTCCTTCTAAAAAGATAGAAGTCTGTACTGGAACTCGTGTTTCTCCCGAAGGCCTTGTAAGGCCTTCCCTGCTTACAATCCTTACTGTGGCTCATAATCAACTCACCCCAATTTCTATTCATAGGTTGGTTATGGATTATTTGAGTCAAAATATCATGAGTTGTGCAATATTACAGTAGTCCCCCTTATCTGCGGTTTTACTTTCTGAGGTTTCAGTTATCCTCAGTCAACAGAGGTCTGAAAATATTAAATGGAAAATTCCAGAAATAAACAATTCATAAGTTTTAAAATGCATGCCTATCTTAATAGCATGATGAAATCTTGAGTCATCCCGCTCCATCCTGCCTAGGACGAGAATCATCCCTCTGTCCAATGCATCCACACTGTGTATGCTGATGGGGGCTCGGCGAGCCGAGGAGTCGAAAGAAAGATTTCTTGGACTCTCAAGGTCTGGTGGCAGTGCTCCTTTATTCAGAGAATAGCATGAGGACAGGACTCATGGGCAGCGAAGGGCTGCAGGCAGGGGACAGGACCCATGGGCAATGAAGGGCTGCAGGCATGGGGACAGGACCCATGGGCAGTGAGAGCTGCAAACATGGGTTGAGGGTAGGGCTAAATTTTAGGCATAGATATGTGAGTTACCTCTTTACAAGACAAAGGAAAGATTACGTAAAAAAGCCATTAAAATGGTATCAGTGCAGGTGGGGTCTGGCTATTGGGTGGTCCTATAACTTTAGGTAAGAATCAGATTGGATCAGGTCAGGATGTCCTATGCTTCCCAGAGGATGATATAGATTGGTATGCAGAGCAGGACACCTTGGGCGTCTCTCCCTGGGGCAGCCTTGATCCTCATCATAGACTATCCACCTGTTAGTCACTTAGCAGCCCTCTTGATTATCAGATCGACTGTCAGGGTATCACGGTGCTTGTGTTTAAGTAACCCTTATTTTACTTAATAACAGTCCCAAAGCATGAAAGTAGTGATGCTGGCAATTCGCATATGCCAAAGAGAAGCTGTTAAGTACTTCCTTTAAGTGAAAAGGTGAAAGTTCTGGACTCTATAAGAAAAAAAATCATATGCTGAGTTTGCTAAGATCTACGGTAACTTTTATTACGGTATATTATTATAATTCTATTTATTAATTTTTGTCATTAGTCTCTTACTGTGTCTAATTTATAAGTTAAACTTTGTCATACGTATGTATATATAGGAAAAAACCTGATATATATAGGGTTGGGTACTATCTGCGACTTCAGGCATCCACTGGGGGTCTTGGAACGTGTACGCCGTGCAGATAAGGGGGGACTGACGTATTTGGACACGAAGGCCTTTGCGCATGTTGTTTACCCATCCACAGCACCCTTCTCTTTTCCATTTTTCCTTCCCTTATCATCTTCATCTGTTTTATTTGTTCAGAGTGTAGCTCACAATATTCTCTGGACTTCAGACGAAATCAGGCCCCTCTATTCATAATGCCCCGTGCTTTCTTTTCGAATACTTAACTACATTTTGTAATTGTATATTTATTTGTAATTATTTGTAGTTATCTCCTAAATGTCCGTCTCCTCCTGTGATATTATGATTTATAATAAGAAATATATATTTAGTCTTTGTCCACATCTCATCTTCCTCTTTTTGCTGAGGAAGACCGGCCCTGAGCTAACATCTGTGCCCATCTTCCTCTACTTTATATGTGGGACACCTATCACAGCATGGCGTGCCAAGCGGTGTCATGTCCGCACCTGGGATCTGAACCGAAGTGGAACGTGCACACTTAACTGCTGCGCTACTGGGCCAGCTAAGGCACAGAGCTCTTAGCAGACTTAGAATTTCCTGTGATGAGAGAGATCAAGGTGTCTTTTGTTATGTTAATGAGATGACTTTTGGAAAGCACCTAAGGATAGGGGCTGGTTGGCAGGGGAAACAAGTGTGTGAGTAGATGGTTGACACTTTCAGCACCCTCCATTCCCCCCCACCCATCTCCCCACCCCTGGCTTCCGGGAGGGGAGAGAGGCTTGAGGTTGAGTTCAACTGCCAACAGCCAATGATTTAATCAATCATCCCTTCGTAATGAAGCTTCACTAAAAACCTGAAAGGACAGCATTGTAGAGTTCCCGAGTTGGTGAACACATGGATATTCTGGAAGAGTGGTATGCCTAGAGGGGGCACAGAAGCCCCATGCCCTTTCCCCATGTATCTCTTCCATATGGCTGTTCCTGAGTTATATCCTTTTATAATCAACTGGCAATATAGTAAGTGAAATGTGTCTCTGAGTTCTGTGAGCCACTCTGACAAATTAATTGAACCCGAGGAGGAGGTCGTTTGAACCTCCAATCTATAGCCACTCAGAAGCCCAGGTGACAACCTGGACTTATGATTAGCTTGAGAAGGTGGGATGGGTGTCAGTCTTGTAAGACTTAACTGACAAGCTGATGCTATTTCCAGGTAGATAGTGTCAGAATTGAGTTAATTGCTTTGCGGTGGCGGAAAATCCACAGAATTGGTACAAGAATCATTTACCTCCCAACAGAGTATCACCTGAACAAGGTCAAAGACCACACCAGGTTTGCTCATCTCTCTACACTTGCTGTCTGGTATATGGTTGGTCTTCAATAAATATATTCTGAATAAATATATTAATTGAAACATTTTAGGCAGTATGATTAAAAACTCTTGTTTTGTTTTGGAGGGACAAAATTATGCTCTGAGACTGACTGTCTTACCAATAGTTTACTTAACACAGGTTCACTGGGATTTGTATTAGTTTCACAAGCCAATAGCACACAAGATAATGTCTCTTAATCAGCCAATAAAGAAATAACATAACATACCCCAAACCAATGAAAGACTAATCGCACTATTCCGATAAGGAAAGATAAAACAAATAAAGTCCAAATTTAGTTCCAGGTGTCCCTTTTCTATGAGGAGGCGCTCAGGAGAGATGGCTTAACCAACCAAGAGCTGACATCCAGCTGCCCTTGCAAAACAAAAATGAAAAGTCCCCTGTCGCTAGAGCACGTTGCTGGGGACCGATGGTGCCAGTATCGGTGGGTGGGCGGATCTCCTTCACTGACCAGTGTGTGGTTTTGTCGCCTGGACGGTAGGGGCTAATGCCCCAAGGTCTTGGGAGAGTTTATTTAGGTCAGCAAAGAGTGCCTTGCCCAGACCAAACTCAAATCATCCTCACCAACTCTGAGCATTTAGAGTCTAAATGTCCCCTTGCCATTGTTGCTTCTCCACATGTCCTTACTGCTCAGTCTCCAGCAGCGTTTGTCGTCAGCTGATCTACTGGGTTCTTATCAATGACAGCAGAGGAGATGATGACATCCTGACACAGCTTATTTCATTTTTATACTAAACAACAAATGGGGCCAGCCTGGTGGTGCAGCGGGTAAGTGCGCGCGTTCCACTTCGGCGGCCTGGTATTTGCCGGTTTGGCTCCCGGGTGCAGACATGGCACCACTTGTCAAGCCATGCTGTGGTAGGCGTCCCACGTATAAAGTAGAGGAAGATGGACATGGTTGTTAGCTCAGAGCCAGTCTTGCTCAGCAAAAAGAGGAGGATTGGCAGCAGATGTTAGCTCAGGGCTCATCTTCCTCAAAAAAAAAACAACAACTTTTTTTGGTCTTTTTTATAAACAAGCGGATTAAAACATCTTCATTGAAGTCATAAACAAGTGGATCTGAAATCATATCAAACCAATACACAGCAACTCTTTAGTACTTATATACAATTTTAAGTAACTGTAATTGTACTTACATACAACATCATGCTTTTCTTTTTAAAACTAAATGGTTCTTGGAGCTGGCCCACTGGTGTCATGGTTAAGTTTGTGCACTCCACTTTGGTGGCCCAGGTTCACAGATTCGGATCCCTGGCACAGACCTAGCAGTGCTCATCAAGCCATACTGTGGTGGCATCCCACATAAAATAGAGGAAGATTGGCACAGATGCTAGCTCAGCAACAATCTTCCTCACACACACACAAATAAAACTTGAAAAAAGTAAACTGAGAATTAAAAGCAAGAGAAACCAGTGCGTGCATAGAGATGAGGACAGTGTACTATGGTGGCCCATAAAAATGTGTTGGGGGAGGCGGCACGGGGCAGAAAGACTCCCAAAGAATCCTTATTGTATACAAGTTTACAAGTCTAAAAAAGGGAAAAAGACAATTCACTACTTAGAGGCCATCAGTAGGATATATCCTTCTCATGCATGTGACATATTTTTAATGTGTTTTAAATAATTGAGATAACAATGAGGATGTAATTTCGTATCCTGCTTTTTTCATCTGATACTATGTAAGAACCATTTTTCCCATATAACTATTGCTAAAAAAGAGAGAAATTCCTTGAAGTCTAAATAAAGGTCATAACCTTTGATTCTGGATTCATCCTGCTTATTCTGTTCACTTCTAGACTAAGAAAATAACCCCAAAATGGAAAAGTATGTATGTACAAAATTTTCATTAAAGCATTATTTTTAAAAGTAAAAAATTGGGGGCCGGCTCCGTGGCCGAGTGGTTAAGTTCGCGTGCTCCGCTGTGGCAGCCCAGGGTTCAGATCCTGGGCGCGGACATGGCCTTGTTCATCAGGCCACGTTGAGGTGGTGTCCACATCCCACAACTAGAAGGACCTGCAACTAAGATATACAACTATGTACAGGGTGGGTTGGGCAGATAAAGCAGGAGAGAAAAAAAAAATAAAATAAAATAAAAAATAAAAGTAAAAAATTGGACACAGGCAGAATTTCCAATAATAGAGAAAAGGCTAAAGAAATTATGGTAAACGCATAAGATGCACTACGTTGAAGTCATTAAAATTATATTTTCTAACAATGTGTATTATTAGGAGTATGTTTAATGAGCAACAATGTGATGTTAAGTAAAGAAAGCAAGAAACAAGACTATACATTTTTTATCCAGTTTTTATAATATACATAGACATTTTTCTGTGCACAGAAAAAATTAAAAATATTAAGTGTTCAGCATGATTAACTCCACACGGTAGGATTCAAGTGATTTTTATATTCTCATTATACTTTCCTATAGTTTCTAAATTTCATACAGTAAGTAGGCATTAATTTCTGTATCCAGAAGGGGAAAGATAATATTTTTAGAAAGTCTCGATTGAGTTAATGCACAGAAGTCATTAGAAATTAAAAAAAAAAAAAAACTTGGATAATTCTACTCTATACATGAATGATAACTGTAAATAAATCATATTTGTATGACAGTCCTTAATTAGTTGGAAATAGTAGCACTTAAAAAAACTTTCTTGGGTTAAGTTTTAAAGCTTTTGATTCATAAATTCCAAGCTAAGTACTGGCGCTGTCAGGCCCTCAAAATCAATCACTGTGTATCTGGGCCGATCTTTTCTTTATGACATTTTGAAATGTTATTTCCCCAGCTTAGGGACTGGAGATGATCAAGGTGATAAAGAATTGAATTTTACAAACTCTTCAGGTCAAAATTTATTTTTTCAGGGACATATTTATGTTTCTTTCCTCTAAAACAGCACAGTCCATTCACAGAACACCATGGAAAAAGAAAAGATGTTAAAGGCCCATGAAGAATTTGAATAGATTTCCTAATCTGTGGCAGAATTTCAAAATCGCAGCCAGCCCAGGGCCACGGGAGAGAGGAGAGCAGGAAACAGGACCTGGCAAAATCACTGCCGGCGAGGAGGAAGCCGCTTGGCCGGGGATGCACTGTTCTTGCTCACGTTTGCTGTCAAAGCTGAGGCAGAACATCCTGCTGGAAGGAACGCAGACTCCGGAGTCAGACTGGAGTGTAAGTCCTGGCTCGGCTGGTTACCCGAAAGCTGTGTCCAGACTTTGGGTATTCCCTCGCCTCTCTGAGCCTTGAGTCTGTCTGTGATGCGGTGACAAGGATTCTTAGAACAGCCCTGTGAAAAATCTCCAATGTCTTTAACATTGGCAAGCGATCTTTGTTTTTAATGTCAAAACCCCAGTGGGGCAAAAGGAACACATCTATGGACAGAGTTAGTCTAGTGGGAGTCAGTATGTCGCTGGGACTAAGAACCCGGCCCAGAAGTCAACCGCTGACTTGGCTCCTGCCTTCGGAGCTGTGTGATGCTGGCTGGGGGACAGCTTTCCTCAGCTCCGGCGTCTGCCTCTGCGGAACCGGGATGGGACTGCCCACCTTGCAAGAGTGCGCGGGATTGAGCGAGACAACGCATGTTCGGCACACTACCTAACACAGAGTAAGCGCTCAACAAGAGTTATTATTATTGTTGTTGTTGTTGTTGAAAGTGTGCCTGGAGAAGTTGGTGAGGGCCTCCAAGAGGAGGCAATGCTTGAGGAAGTCCTCAAAGGACCGGGAAGAGTTTGCGAAATAAACACTCAGACGTTCAGCACCTGCTCTGGGTGCCCACTGGGTTCTAGGCACCGTGAGGCTCTGGGAATCCAGCACCGAACAGGCGGTCTCCGCGCTAAGGCCGCTTACACTCGATTAGGGGAAGATGAATTTTCAATAACATCCTTAGTGGTAGATAAATACTGTGAGGAAGAAGAAATCCAGGGGGAAAAGCAAATATCCACTGATAATGGTGTGGATCAAACAGGCATGCACATTCACGGAATGGAATGCTGCGCAGGAGAGTAAGAACCACAGCCACACGCAACACGAGTGAGGCTCGCCAGACAACGCCGGGGAAGGAAGCAGATGCAAGACAATGTGAGTCCAGCCACATGCAGTTGAAAAATGGGCAAAGCTAATCCCTGGTGTTTAGGGCCCTCTTTCACTGGGGCGGAACTCAAGAAAGTCGTGAAATGATCATCACAGTGGTTAGGATATTGGTAAGCTCCCCGGCGGGGGGAGGGGAACACCATCAGAGAGGGACATGCAGGGGCCTCTGGGTGCTGATAAAGGTCTATTTCCCCATCTAAATAGATCTAAATGGGACAGTTGTTAAACCGTCCATAGATGTTTTATGTATTTGTCTGCAAACATATTTCACAGATTTTAAAACTTAGAGAAAGAAAAAAGCAGAAGCAAACAGAGAATGATAAGGCATAGAAGAATTCCAGAAAGATGGAATTGCTCACAAAAGGCAAGGAGCTGTAAAGACACATGCTGTACTCTGAGAAACACCTGAGAACTCCATGTAGCAGGAGCATCAATTATGAGCAGAGGTGGAGGTCGAGGAAGAGAGGAAAGAAGGAGAAGAGGCAGGCAGGGGCCAGAATGTGACAAACTGTGTGCCATCATGTGACGAGGAATGTAGATGGGTTACTGCAAATGGGGGGGCACCACCACATTTGACAGCAAATCAGAAATACCCCACCAGGTGCTCTGTGGAGGGTGGGTTGCGGCAAGGTGGGGCCAGGGGCAGAGGCCTGGAGGGAGGCTCTTTCTGTAATCAAGGTGAGATGATGCGTGTCTTGGCCGACAGAGCGGTGGGGAGGCCACAAGGACCCTTAGGAGATGAAATTATCCTAGAGAATAAACTAATGGCTATGATCCGAGGAGAGGCAGTGGACCGCACTACAGAGTGCTGACGAGTGTGTCATAGGGAAACCAGGCAGCAGATGTTCAGAGAAAGGAGAAGACAGCGTGTGCCCTGCAATCTTCAAAAGCGGATCCAGGAAAGATGGGATTTGAGCTGGGCTGTAATGGACTGGGAGAAAGAGAGGAATCATTGGGGCTCCAGGCAGCCTGGGGAGGAAGAGAAATTGCATGGAGAGAGGTGGTAAGGGGTTCCTCTTGCAGGCTGAGGGGGATCATTTGAAAGGTGCCCGCCTGTGGCCTGTGAGGGGTTAGAATGACTCCTGTTTGTCACTTAGGTCAATAGCTTTTCCTTTGTGATCTCAGATTTAGCACCTATCTTCCCACTCTCACGGCACAGATTGAGTCAACATTTGCATCATCTCTTCACACCTAGCTGTCTGTGCAACCTTCCTGCCCACAGTATCCCTCCGGCTGTCAGTCTTGAGAGGTGAGAACAGGAGTGGGAGATGCTGAGCAGCACATGGGGAGGGGGGTGGGGAAATTCACCTGACTGCAAGCTGACCCCTAGGTGCCTGGGTCAGGAAATCACCAACTCACATGGGAGTTTAGTCCCCAAGAGGGGCACTGTGTGGGGAACAGAGCCCAAGGACACACAAAAGCTGTCAAGCAGCAGGATGAGGATTCTAGAGTCCTGACTGGCCTGGTCAGTGCTGGGCTCACACCCATGGCTGGAGAGGAACAGCGATCAGAGCCGAGTGTAAGAGTTACCCAGGGTGTTAGGGACCCAAACAGATCACAGTCCAGGGCAGTCTCTAATTCCAGAGGAAATATGAAATCCTAAAGCAGGTAAACTGAGGCAGAATCCCATTCACACCGACTAGGCCAATGGGGCTAAGGCAGGAGGGACTCTCACAGCTCTGAGGCCACTGGGGTTTGAAGGACTTACCCTGGAGCACCAAATACTGCCTTTACACAAATGGAATTACTTTCAGGTACCACCAAAAATGCACCTGAGGCTTTAGATATCCATCCCACCCTCAGCAAAATTAATTCAGGTGGGGGAGGGAAGGAAAGCAATGTTTGTCAAGTATTAGATGCGCCAGATGGTATGAAAAGTGTTTCACAGATGAAATCTCTTTTAATCCTTATAAACCTGTTAGGCCAGTAGCATAGACTCCAATCGGCTCTTAAGAAATCTTGGGTTCAGAGAAGTTTAGTAATTTTCCCAAAGAACAGAGCTAGTAAGTGGTGGTGCAGAGCTGCCAATCTGGAGAAAATGGGCTGAGCCTATAGGAAGGAGGCGTAAGAAACTCAAGTTGGGGGAACTGAGGCAAGAAGGGCTTGATAGTCTGAGACTGTGCCTCAGTCTCCAACCTCATGAGCCTCCAGGCTCCTCTTCGCCTGTCTCCTCATGGAACCAATGATCAGCCCTCCCACAAAACCTCAGTAAATGGTCACGTAGGCAGAAGACATAGGCCCAAATGGACAGTCACATTCAGGATCATTAAAACAGCCTCAAATAGAGCTCATTACTAGTGATATACATGGTAGAAAAGATAGTCCCCTCCATTGGAAGAGCTTGTCAGATTTTAATCGTTACTGACTAGATGCTTTAGAATCACCCCATTATGAGGAGAGTGAATTTAAGGAAGTACTCCACTGAGCCGAGGCATCAATCACCAATTCAAAACACTCATCACTTGACACCCCCTGTAATATATCCTTTCGATGCTGTGCAAACGCCTGGATGCCTAGGAGCCCAAGAATTCTGGAAGAACAGACACTTAAGGTGAGGACGTTCTCCAACTATTGAGCAAGTTATCAATGGACATATATTTCTATCCACGGATTATTACGGGAAAGAAGCTAAACTGACATTATATCAGAGTAAAATCCTATAAACAGCAATAATTATTATTAAAAACTCCATAAAATGGTACAATTTTCCCCATCGTCCCGAGTTTGGCTAAGATTTTCTGACTTCCAACAGTTCAACCTGCCCTTCCAGGCTCCCAGACGCTTGAGTTCATTCACTCTGACGTTGTGACATTTAGGGAGGCAGGCCAACTGGAAAAGCAGGGGTTAGTCAGCAAGCCGGAGCCCTACCCCAGCCGCCACCCCATCCAGGCCCTCATTGTAATGTCTGCGTTACTGCAGCAACGTGCTCCTCCCTAGTTTCACATCGAAGCTTTAGTGTTGATATCCACCCAGGTGCTTAAACCATAAGCCTGTTTGTCATCCTTGATGCCTCCTCACCCTTAAATTCCTTCAGTTGGCTCTCTGTGGTTCCCATGGACTTCCCTCCTTTTCCCTTCCCAATCCATTACCCTAGTGCTGGCTACCATCATGTCTCATCTGGGTCACCGCAAAGCCCCTAACTGACCCCTTGGCCTCCACTCCTGATTCTTTCAATCTACTCCACACAGCAGCCAGCACCATCTCTCTAAAGTGCTAATCTGATCACAACATGAGTTTCTCCCAAATTCCACAACCTTCTGAGCTCACATTTTCCTTTCATGGCCAAATAAGATAATTAGAATGTTTAAGTGCAAGAAATCCACACTCTCGTCTTATCCTTCTGAGGCTCAGGGGTCCTGGGGGTCCATTGTGGTGTACTCCGTCTCTCTCTTACTCAGTTCCCCAGGTCCTCCCTTCATTCCAAAGCAGAGCCGTGGTCTCCGACGTGCCTTTGCAAAGTTTCACAAAGCGTGTAGCGGTTAGGAAAGGCTTTGGGGTTGCATGTTGGAGGGAATTAGAGTGCCTTGCAATAACAACTTAAATCGGGTATCAAGCTATTATGGGTTGAATTGTATCCCCCAAAAAGTTATGTCAAAGTCCTGACCCCCAGTACCTGTGAATGTGGCCTTCTTTGGAAATAGGGTCTTTGCAGTGTAGTCAAGTTAAATTGAGGTCATTAGGGTGAGCCCTAGTCCAATATAGCTGATGTCCTCATAAGAAGAGGGAAATTTGGACACAGACACACACACACACAGAACACCTGGGGAAGTCAGAGACACGGAAGGCAGATGCCACGTGAAGACAGAGGCAGAGACTAGAGTTTTGCTGCCACAAGCCGAGGAACAGAACGCTGGGGCTACCAGAAGCTGGCGGAGGCAAGGAAGGCTCCTCCCCTACAGGCTTAGCAGGGTGCATGGCCCTGCCGACACTTGCCTTCAGGTGTCTGGCCTCCAGAACCAGGAGAGAATGCATTTCTGTTGTTTGAAGGCACCAGTCTGCAGGGCTTTGTCACAGCAGCCCCAGGAAGCTAACACACAGGCCTGGCTCCTCACTTCACCCCTGCGATCTGCCCCTCTCTCCTGAGGACCTGGCCTCTCTCCACGTCCCTGGAGGACACTGTCAGAACCAATTTCTCTCCATGTCTTTTTCCCCCAGGTTTCTGTCTCTCTAAATCCCTCTCTAGAGCCTATCTCAAAAAGATTAAAACCTCTTAATTTATTTTTCACTGCCCAAGGAAGTCACCTTTTAAATTATTTTTCAGTAACTTTCAACCTCTCTTGTTTCATCCTCTCTCCACCAGACTAAGCCCAAAGCCTTCACTTTTCAAAACCCAAAGTCTTTATTGTGTCTTAACCATAAGCAAGTTTCTCTAAGAAGTCTTCTGTCCTCATTAAAAGCTAGCTTTTAAAATATCACCTTTTTTCTCCATGTAAAACTATGTTGTCACTCAACTATTTAAAATTCTTATCCTTTCGCCCTCAGGATATAATCCAAACCCCTTATTCTTTCATTCAATAGACAATTAAGTAACTCTTAGTTGCGTTGAAGATCCGTTGCTGGGGGATGAGAGGCCATAGTCTCTGCTGTCATGGAGATGGCAGCCCGGTGCTGGAGAAAGGCAACAAGCAAGCACAGATACATACACGAGTATCAACTGTGGCAAATGCTAGGATGGAAGAGGATTCTCTGAGCTAAAAGAAGAGCAGGAGTTCATTTAGATTGGGTATTATTCCAATTATCTATTTTTAAACATCAAACCACCCCAAAACTTAGTGGCTTAAGACAAAAAGCAATTATGATCTCTTTCGATTTTGTTGGTTGACTGGGCTTAGCTGACTGGTTCTTCTGTTTCACATGACGTCAGCTGTAGCTGCAGTCAGCTCCAGGCTCAAGTGGCTGGAACACCCAAGATGGCATTTGAGGCTGGCTGTCTGCTGGAGCTCTGCTGAGACTGTTAACCAAAATGCCTACACGTGGTATTTCCATGTGTTTTGGGCTACTCATAGCGTGGCAGCTGGGTTCCAAGAGGGAGCATCCCAAGAGTGAGCGCCCTAAGAGAGAGGAAGCCAAGTGGCCAGGCCAATGAAAGGCTTGTCCTGGAATGGCACAGACTGCATCTGTTGGATAAAGCAGTCACAGGCCCAGCACCCAGTCAATGTGGGAAAGGGCTACCCAAGGGTACAAATACTAGGAGGTGTGGTTCACGGGGTAACCATCTACCATGGGCAGTTAGAGAGCACCTCGCTAAGGAATTCATGCAGATGGTGGGGGGAGGGGGAGATCTGAAAAATGAGTCTAAGTTAGCCAGGCAAGGAGTTGGGAGAAAGGCATCCACAAAGAGAAAGAAGTCTACTGTGGATGGAATGTGGCCACCAAGGAGGAGAGGGTATAAAATGAGACTGAGTAGGGACTTCCAAGACAAATTAAGAGTGGGGATTTATCTAAAACATAATGGGAGGCTATTTAAAGGCTTTTAGCTGGAGGAGTACAAAGTCTAATTTGAGTTTTTAAAAGATGCCTCAAACTGTCATGAGCAGAATGGACTGCAGAGAGCGGGGAAAAGTGTGGGAGGGAAGGTGGAAGGCTACTGCAGGAGTCCAGCGAGAGAGCATGGCAGCTTGTACCAGGTGATGGTGTCAGAGGAGACAGAAAGAAGTGAAGGGACTTGGTGGACTTTCTGGAAGTTGTCTTCACAGTACTTAGTAATGGATTAGATGTGAAGAATGTGAAGATGCCAAGAATGACTCCAAGTTTTCTAGCTTGAGCACGCCAAAGCGGGCAAGACTAGGGGAGAAGATTTAGGAAAGAGAACCAAGAGTTCAATTTGGGGGATGTTTTGCTTTGAGATGCTTATAGAGTTGTCCAGATAGTGGTGTCGGGTAGGCGAATGGACAGAGGAGTCCGAGCTCAAAAACAGCTGGACTGCTGCTAATTTGCCTGCAATGCAATCTGATGCTGATCCCTCCAGAACCATCCTCCCCCCCCCACACACTCCCTGCTACATGATTCTTTCCCTCTGTCTCCCTGCCACCCAATCACCTGGCTACAGGCTTGCAGACCCTTACCCTACCTGCCCCAGATCAGGCTAGGTACTCCTGTCCTGACTGCCCACAGCACCTTGTCATGGTGCTTGTCACACTGCATGTGAGTTGCACCTTCAGCTCCCCCATGGAATGTGACTTCCTTGCAGCAGGAAGTGTGTCTTGTTTAGGGTTGAGCCCCAGCAGCAGTAGGTACTCAATAAATATTTATCGAATGAATGAACCTATCTCCGACTCCAGCTTCTTCTTGCTCCAATTCATATGGAATATCATATCCAAAATAAACTTTCCTGAACACCACTCCCATCAGATGACTCCCCTTCTCAAGAAGTTCCGGAGCCTTCCTGTTGTTTACTGCTTCCAGTGGAGACTGGGTGTCCCCTGTTATCTCTTCTGCTGAGTATATCTAAAGAGAAAGCACACAAGGTCAAGACGTCTTGAGGTCAGGACTCCCTAGGGATTATAACAGCTTCCACACAGCAAGGGGGACGCTCGGGGAGCCCTGGGGCTGAAAGGGAAGATAGGAAGGAGTTCCTGATACTCCGCACGGGTGTGAAGGTCGGGGAGGGTCTTCAATGCCTGCTAGTCACCTTTCTCCGGAAACTATTCTCTGGGGTCCTAAAGCAGCTTTTAGTTCACACAAAAATAGACTGTTGGATGGGAACAGAAACATCCCAAGCTCTCAAATGAGGAATGCAGGCTTTGAGCCCACAGATGCGTTGCTACGGCAGACTTTGTGCAATAACATGACTATTTTATCATCTTTTGCACCTAGTAATAATAAAAATGAGTGAGGATGGACAAATGAAACTAGACAGTGGTGACAGGAGCTGCAGGCTTAGAGGAGCTGATTATAATGGAGAACGCCATGGCCAGGCGGAAACTTTCACCTTGAACGGCCCATCAGCGGACTTCGGGGAGTCAATTGTATACTCAGTTGTGAAAGATAAGAAGAAATAATTATTGATCATATACAAAGTGCTGGAAATACATTGTTGAAGACTGAATCGAGAAGGTAAGATGGAATTGGGGATTTAAAGGATTTTTAGCTCTCTTAAGAAAATCCCTTATGATATATAAGTCTGTTGTTCCACTTTCAGGCCGTTTCAGGCACATATTATAGATGACAGCTTGGGGGCTGCCAGTCCACTGAGGGCCCAGTGGACTGAGGGAAGCTGGGCAGACATGGCCACTATTTGAAATGCTGTGGGATTGACTGTGTCAGGGTTTCTCTTAAAGGAGATCCAGAGTTACAAGGAGTGACTGCTTAGTAATTGACTTCAGTGGTGAAGAGTATGGTACAGAGGAAAATGTGTCTGATTAGGAATCCAAGCTCTCTCATTTTAAGATGATATGATGCCTATGCTCTAACATGGTGTTCTCAAATTTTAGCATGAATCAGAATCAGCTAGAGGGCTTCTTATACCTTGAGTCTCTGATTCAGTAGGTCTGAGGCAGGGCCTGAGCATTTGCATTCTATCGGGTTCCCTGGGGATGTTGACGTGGTCCAGGGACCACACTTTGAGAACCATGGCTCTCCATCTTGGCTACATGTTAGAATCACTTGGGGAGCTTTTTATTTTATTTTTAAATTTTTTTCCAGCTTTATCGAGATAGAATTGACACATAACATAATGTAAGTTCAAGGCGTTGACTGGATATATTTATATATTGCAAAATGATTACCATCATCATATTAGCTGCCTCTGCCATCCCATCCCATAATTACCATTTCTTTTTTGTGGTGAGAACATTTAAGATCTACTCTCCTAGCCACTTCAAGTATATGATACAGTATCATTAGCTTTAATTGCCACGCTGTAGAGTAGATCCCCAAATTTGTTAATCTTGCAACTGGGAGTTTGTACCCTTTGACCAACATCTCCCCACTTCTCCCACCCCCAGCCCCTGGGAACCACTCTTCTCTGTTTCTCTGACTTTGTCCTTTTTAGATTCCACATGTAAGTGAGATCATATAGTAGCTGTCTTTCTCAGTCTGACATTTCATTCAGTGTAAGACCCTCAAGGTCCATGCTCGGAGCTTTTTAAACAGACGAATGCTGGGGCCTCATCCCCTAGAGATTCTCCTGGGATTGGTTTGAGGTGTGTTAGGGCTTCAGCATTTTTTAAGACCTCTCTAGGTCATTCGAATATTTGCCCAAGCTTGAGAACTACTGCTCTAAACTGTGCCATCAGGTTAATGTGTAGATTTTAGGTCCATTTTATTACCGTGCTGTAGAAAAAGCATAAAATTGATGGGATGGGGTGCAAAGTCAGGTCAGCACTCAAGGCCCACACATATTTCACCTAGTGATATGTTCCCAGGTTTGAAGGAACGCGTCTCTCTCTAATGCTGGCCTTTGAAAACCGAGTGTTAAGGAAAACTTGTTTCCCACCTGCCCGTCGTGCATCCTCCGCCATGGCAGCGTGTTGTTTTCACTGTCTTCCCAAAACGCGAGGCTGGTTTCCAATTCTCTGCGTTTTCTTAGTGTGAATCCTGGTGTTGCCCAAAGTGCGAGGAAGCCCAGAGTGCCAGCAGAGAGGATTTGGGGGCGGTGTTCATATTTTGGGCATTTGTGGACTCAACATCAAATAGCATTGGGCAAGTCATGCCCTCTTCAATTCTCTTCCATCCCTCATGGCAAGATGCAAACCTCAGTTACCAGCGAGTCTTCAACAGGAGAGAGCTTTCCGGGGAGCAGCAGGTGAGCCCACGGCAAGCATGGCTTGATTTATATGTAGCTGGAAATTACTAGCATGGCTTTGTTTTCATAGTATTCATTTTCTCATGATTACCTCCTCTTTATGGCAAGAGATAACTTTTTACCCAAGATTGTGATGTTTCCCTTTGAAATTAAGTAAAATAAAAGTTTCAGCTATACAAAACGAATTAAGTCCTAGAGATCTACTCTACCTATATTGTGCCTATAGTTATCAATACTATATTGAATACTCAAAAATTTGCTAAGAGGGTGGATCTTATGTTAAGTGTTCTTATCATAAAAAAAAGAGAGAGGGTGAAGCAAACTTTTGGAGGTGATGGATATGTTTATGGCATTGATTGTGACGACGGTTTCACGGGTGTATACTTATCTCTAAACTCATCAAGTTGTAAACATTATGTACAGCTTTTTTTTTCTTTTCTTTTTTTCTGCTGAGGAAGATATACCCTGAGCTGACATCCTCTGCCAATTTTCCTCTTTTTGCACATGAGCTGCCACCATGGCATGGCCACTGACACACGAGTGCTGTAGGTCTGTGCCTGGGAACCAAACCTGGGCTATGGAAGCAAAGTGCTCCAAACTTAACCATTAGGTCACTGGGGCTGGCCCTGTACAGCTTTGTGTGTCAATCATACCTCAATAAAGTGGTTTAAAAAACGAAAGTCAGAATTGTTGAGTTCAAGCCTTAATTTGTCAATTTAGTGTCAGCTACTTTAAAACGCAACCAGAGAAGGGCTTGTCCGGTGGTGCAGCGGTTAAGTTCACACTTTCTACGTCGGCAGTCTGGGGTTCACCGGTTTGGATCCTGGATGTGGACTTATGCACTGCTTGTCAAACCATGCTGTGGTAGGCGTCCCACATATAAACTAGAGTAAGATGGGCACGGATGTTAGCTCAGGGCCAGTCTTCCTCTGCAAAAAGAGGATTGGTGGTAGATGTTAGCTCAGGGCTAATCTTCCTCAAAAAAAGAAAAAAAACTCAGAGGTATACCAAATTAAAATCAATTAAAAATTGAAAAAAAATTAAGTAAAATAAAAGAATGAATCAAATGTTTAAAACAGTAGATAATAGTCATGCAGATGGTGTGCTGTGTCAAAAGAAAACAGAAGGTCATTTGAGACGGGTTAAAGACACAGAAATGCTGTCTTGTCCAAGGCCTTTGCTGCCTCTGTCTTACGAATAAGGATCTCCAAACCACTGACATGAGACTACGCTGCGAATGTGCAGTGTGCGAAGGAAACGCTCCCATTATCCAAATCACCCATCCTCATCATGCTCCGCTTACATTGCACCTGTCGTGTGACAGGTGTGCACATGGCAGCCCCCACGTACCACCCGGCCGGAAACCGAGGCACTGCGAGGCTGCAGCACCCAGGCTGTGGTGCTCTTGGGACCCGGGCAATGGGCAGGCCTTCCTCCAGGGGTGTGTTCTCCAGGGGACAGGAGCTCTCTCACCCATCTCGTAGCTTTCAGAGTCATTTACAAAAATCCACTCCAAACATCTGTGGATTGGTTGGATTTTGGACTGAACCCTTTACAATCTGAAACCACCTGCCGTCAGAATGCTCGTGTCTGTGTGTGTACCCGTGTGATCAGTTACTGAATAAAGTAGCGTTTCCTTGTCCATCTGCAACACATAAACATAAAAGTACTCACAAATTGGTAAAATAAATTTTATTTGTTCATACAAAGAAATAGTATGAATTACCAGAATTTTGTTTTCCTAGAAACATCTCTCTCCGTGTAAAATTAATTTGTGTTATACATAGGACAAAATACTTGATTTTTTTTTTTTTTGTACATATTGGCTATTCTAACACCCAGGTTACAGAAGACACACTGCTAGAATTTGCACAGTATTTCAGATTACTGGGCTGAATGAAACTCACTCATAAATTAATGTTACAAAAGTGAAAAAAAAAATCTAACCACACCTTTACGTTTTATTGACCATCTTTCTTGATAAACCAAAAAATGACATTGACTTCTGTGTCAGCATTTTAGATACATACTGTTCCTAGTTTACTGGAACCTTCCATTTTCCTTTCTTATGAAAATATCCTGGCGGGACCTGAAACTGTGTTTCTCCAAAGGTCTAAAATATATGTCACTCAAAACGACTTCCAAAGAGAATCCCATCAAGACAATTTCTCCTCCTCCATCTTCCAATTAAGTATTTATTACTCAGTCACTATACCTAAATACCTTTCCAGGGACTACCCAGCAAGAAAGCATGGGATAGATAAGAGCAATAAAAACCTTCAATCTTTTTGTTAACCTTTTTGTTTGTTTTTAATGAGAAAAACAAAACAGAGGAATAAATACTCCAAGGGATATCAGAGCCTTTCCTGTAAACTGGAAGAAACCCAAAACACGTGGTAGGACAAATTGCCAAAACAGAAATGATGTTTGTCTTCTAGCAGCTAACAAGTTAAGCTGGTGGCCTTGCAGATGGCTAGAACGGGAAGAAACTCAAGGCTTAATTTTACGTGTTGCCTAACTTCTCCAGGAGCAGGACGTGCAGGCTCAGGCTTTCTAATAACTATCACATGAGGGGCTGTAACCTTGGGGCAGACGCTGTGTCCGGATCAGGCAGGAACTAGAAGCTATCAGACCCCTAGGAGGAGATGCACAGGAAGCTGGATTTATTTGTCTTCCATAGGAAAATTTGCTCTGGTCCATCAGTGCTAATTATCAACATCTGTTTGGACTCAAGGATTTGACCTGGCATAGAATCTTGACCCACTTCAGTGTTCGTGACTAAAGGACCCTCCTTCTATCTGAAAATTTCCTGTTTCAGTTTTAAGGCAGGGAATAAACAACTTAATCAAAACTGTCCAGCTTGCAGAGATGGTAGGGACCTGAAGGGGAAGGAAAAGCACAGGCATATTTCTCTCCTACTGTGTTGCAAACCCTGCTCTGAACCTCCCTGCAGTTCTACATCATGAGCCACGTCAGAGCAAGAGAGTGGCCAGAACGAGGACCGGGCAGGATCAGCTGGTGGACTACTGACTTTTATTTTATGCAGTGTTATGCTGTAACTGAAAATAGATGTTCTTAGTCTTATTTCAAAGGCGCATTCTGACTGGAAAAATGCACAGCCAACTAGCACCCTTATGCAGGTGTCTTTGACTCCTAAACAGCAAGAGGGGAGACCATGCGGTGATCATGGTGCTCCCCCAAGTGCAGCTTCTACTCTACTTGGTAGAGGCAGGAGCAAAGCTATGAAATGAATATCATGTCTCAGGAAGGCACTGGGCCCCCGATGCCCAGCCTCCTGCATAGAACCTACATGACATAGGCTGCTACATGAGTTTGGCTGCTGAGCGTCATCTGGGCTCAAACTTGTGGGCGACTACAAACCAGATTATCGACAAGACATCACTTAAAGACCAGTAACACCTCTGATCAGTTCCTAAAGATGAATTACCTTTTTATCTTTTCATACAAGTTTTGTTACTCTATTAGGTAAGATATCCCATACAACATATAAAAGTGTCCTTTGTAAATATCACAACCCAACCATTTTGACAAATATGTCTATCTTCCCACATATTCCTGCATGAAAGTATAAGTCAAATGACAAGTCTTTTACGGTCGAAGCATTCTGGTTTAGAAAACTGAGGATAAAGTGAATATGTCATTATGTGATATTGCTCTGTGGTTACCCAGCTGCCACTAGCTGGTCATCATAAATGATCCTCAACTACTATCTTGACAGAGAGGGATGAGGAGAGCATTCAGCATCAGCAGCCACAAGGTTAGCAACCCTTCTGCCAAGACCTGGCTTGGACAAGGGAGAGCTGCACAAGGGCAGCCTTCAGTGCTCACAGGCCACGTGGGGCCAGCTTTCCCAGCCTGTCCTTACAAGGGCCACTCCTGGCTCTCGCTGTTTGGCTGCTGGCTACAACAGACCAGGCTGTCGATCTGAGATGAGCTAGGAATTCCAAGGAGAGGAGTTCCAGACATCCAGCAGGGGGCCAGGGATCCCACCTGTCCTTTTGGAGGTCTTTGTGTTTTCTCCCCATGGAAGTGGCCAGCCTACTGGGATGTGCACTACACAGGCTGGCTCTGCATCTAGCAGCATCTCAGTAGATGCAGATGGCCTGGGATGCACCTGACCTCTTTGGGTCTTGACACCCGGCACCCTTGGTTTATGTGGGTGGCTCTGCTAGCCTAAGGGATTCTTTGGTGTGTCCAAGCAGAGCTGTCTGCCTGGAGAACAGTGCATGGTGCGCTCTCTTGCAGAGGAGAAGAGATCATCTTTATTTCTAAAGCAGCACCCAAGCAGCTCACACACATGACCTTGGAAAGAGGAGGCTAACATTTGCATACACTTCAGGCTGGTTAATGAGCCAGGGGCTGGGCCAGAAGAGGATGCAGGGTCATCCTTCAAAATCAAAATCAAAAGCTGAAGTAAATGGACCCTGGCATGCAGACTCTAACGGATGTGGATGTCCCTGCAAAGGTGGTGAGTCCCTCATGTGCTGAGCGGACTTGGGGGAAGACCCAGCGCTGTGGCTTGGCGTCTACATCCCGGGAAATGTCACCACGTGAACGAGGAAGCTGCTATGTGAGGTCTCCCCTCCTGAGAGCAGCACTGCTGAGGCTGCGCAGCACCCCTACTAGGCACACGGGCAAGAAGAGAACGGAAGCTGGAAGGAGACAGCAAGCGAGTCCAGACGGTGATGGAAGGCTGCATACCCGTAACAACAAAAATCTCAAGTTGTGCTTTTCTTCTTTTTAAATATAATGGGTAGGGAAAAAAAAATGGAAGCACCATCAATTGTGAGGAAAAGAACAAAATATTAGAGTCAAACACTTTGGAATGTTAACAGATTATGAAGCTAACTCTATAAAGAGTGTGGCTAGGCAGCTTAGTGAATTAATTGCTTATGAATTAAAAATAAATTATTATAAAATAGATTTCTGTACATTTTACATACATATAATCTCTCTCAATATATAAGCCAAGTGGTAGGTTACACAGTCCTGTCCCTTCAATCCCAGCCAAAGTCGTGCCCGGTCATCTGGTAGAACTTGAGGTTAAAGGGCCGGTAGAAGGCGCGCAGCCTCTGCACCACCTCGCGGTCGATCTCGGGGTGGGTCCTGCCCTTGGTCTTGCCCAGGCAGTGGGGTTTGCTGCTGCCCTCGGCCTTCTTCAGGCAGGGGAAGCCCTTGGTCTTGTTGAAGTAGAAGTGCTTGTCCGTGATGATCCTCTTGAGGCCCAGGAAGTCCTGCACGCGGCCCAGCTCGCCGGCCGGGTCGCTGATGAGCCGCTCCCCGCTCACGAAGAGCATCTGGCCGATGGGGAAGTGGCGCAGCCAGTGCTCCAGGTGCTTGGCGTAGATGCCGATCTGGATGGCGCTCCACGACGTGTCGATGACGCCCGTAGTTCTGTTTTTGAACGTCAAGCTCTCGAAGGTGGGGATGTCCGGCCGCTTGGAGAGCGTCTGCGTGTAGTCCGAGATGGCTCTGGTCACCGGGTCCCGCACCACCACGATGAGCTTGGTGTCCTTGGACATGGCCGAGATGCGCGCGGGTGCTTCCCGGGTGACAAAGTAACTGGGCGTCTTCTCCATGGTGATCTGCCCGTCCAGGGTTCTCGGCATCAGGTCCCTGAGCAAAGCAAACAGACCAAACTCCAGTCAGAAGGCGACACGTCTTTGGCCACACGTCTCACTGTCATCACTTCTAATCCCTGCTCCCTCTTTACTGGGACTAGTTGTAGAAACGTGAAAAACCACAAGCAGAATTTCAGGGCTGAGCGGCACATGAACGTCCCCTCTCAAGTTTGGAGACCAGACCTACCCAGCTGAAATGTGAAGGCACCTTTCTTCAAGGGAAAAATTTGAGTAAGACCATGCGTTTCTCTCCGATCCTCTTGTGAGAGACCCTCCCACAGAAGAGACCTCGCCCTTATTTTTCAGGGCATCTAGCTTTTAGACTGCCCCAAACATCTGATGTCAGAACACACAGGCCTTTGGCCTCTGGACATGCGCCCTTCCTGAACCATAGCACGTGGGGCTCCTGGAGATTTCGCCACCCAGGGGCCCTCGCTAGACTGCCTTCAGGTGCTCACCAAGCTGGGGCGGGTGTGCTGTGGGACACACCCCCAGCCAAGTCAGGATGTACCAGCTTCCCCACAGTGACCACTGACAAATTGCCTTTACTGTGAAAAGCATGCCTGAAGGCCACAAAGCACACAGCAGCCAAAAATCATATAAAAACCTTGCATGATATGTATCACAGCAACAATCAAAACAAAAGTATGTAGACAAAACTGTCAGAACCTACGGGAGATACAGGCCATGCCATTTGGACCAAAAAGCAGTCTTGTGGTAGTGATTAGGACAAAAAATAACACCAGTCAATGACATAAGACTGTGCCTTATTCGCTCTCTGAGCCTCAGCATCTTCATATGTGAAACTGGAACGACTTTCACCAACTTCATTCAGTTGTTATGAGGTTTGTAAAACCGAAGCAGTTTAGCTTAACAGTCAAAGAATGTGGGCTTGCAAGTCAGGCCACCTGGCTTCACGTCCCAGCTCTGCCACTTAGAAGCTGTGTCACCTGCAACAACTTACTTTTCTGGACTTCTTTTCCTGATCTGTAAAAACAAAGATGCTAATACCCATCTCTGGGAGTTTAATGAGGATTACAACAATTAACGATCATAACATGCTTTGAACACGCCTGACAAACAGCATATACTTGATATATACTAGCTACTATTACTACCGTCGTTATTATCATCATTATTATAGTGTTCTATACACAGCTTACAGGACATGGTGGGACCAAAGTCAAGCATGTGTGTGGACAGGCTCGTGTGTATACATCAAAAGGAGATGTGTTAGGTAATCAGACACTAAGTTCTGGTCACAAACGTACAATTTTCCATTATCTATGGGATAGAGATTTATGATTGATTCCCACCTGGGCCCAAGAATTTTAAAAAAGACAATTTCCACATCATTTCTGACTAAATATTTACCTCTCAGTAGGACATTGTAAACTTCCAGCTTCAAGCCATCCCAAATCTACTGAGACCATCCTCCTCACTTATAGAAATGATGATATAAACTGTCTCTCGCAGGAGCAGCAAGGGCCACCCCCTGGGGACAGCTCCTTCTTCACAGGGAGTCAGAGGAAGGAGCCTCTCCCTGGAAGACTGCTCCAGCACGGCAGCCAGCCGGGCTTACACTAACGCTGGATTGACCCACTTTGCCCATTAACCACTTAGATTAATGTAGCAGTGTCGTCAGGCTAATGTGATCAAGGCTTAAAGAGAGCCTGGCTCTCAACTTATTTTGCATTTCACTCAAACGCAGGCTGAGTCTGATAAAGTCCAGGTTTTTTTCCTGTGTTAACGGGACACTCGGCAACCAGACAGTTTTCAAGAGTAAACTATTCAGAACCAAAGTGCTACCACCATGACTGAAGGAGAGCCAACCCCGAAAGTTCTCCAGGGCCACTGCAGAGGCATGGGCTTGGCGTCGGTCCTCGGACAGTCCATCTGACCTCGCACAGGCTTTGAAGTCAGGCCATTGGTCTGACTCTCAGCATCCCCACCCCTGGATAGGTCACAGGTCACTTAACCTGCCCATGCCCCAGTTTTCTCATTTGAACCACGAGAAAAATGACAATGTCCACAACCCAGGGTTTTTGAAAGGACTGTGAAGCTAACCTTGGTACCAAGCCTGGGAGCTAGCTGGTATTAAGAAAATGCTATCAATTGTCTTCTGTTGACAGGATCTTGGCAAGGATGTAAGGAAGTATGGTCTGTGCACAGCAGACTGGTCACTCACCCGGTTTGACCCCACAGAAGGGCAATGGGGAAGGCTCGGTGCCTGTGAGAGTGTGAGAGGCGAAGAGGCAGGAACACCGGACTCTGTTCTCAGCCTGCCTGGGGTCCAGACCCATCTCTGAACCTCTGCTGCCTGCATTTCCTCAATATCCTTCAAGAGGGGCCTGGTGGTAACCAAACAACATGGTGCAATGGGCGACTGCGAATAAGAACCCACAGAATGGGGCTAGTACAGAGGAAGTGGGAGAGCCTCCTCGGCCGTAAATGAAGAGTCTCTGAGCTTCAGGCAGAGTTCCTGTACTCGATGCCTGCTGGTCACCCAAGCCATTGTGGTCACCGCTCCATGTGACCCCTCTCCCCAGGACGGTCTGGAGTTTGGACACATATGTCAGAAGGCTCAAAGGGCCTCAGTACTCTCTTTGATTATCAAAATAAGAGCCAGGGGAACGAATGCTGTGACAGAGACTTCTCAGGCCTTGTGCACTGGAGGCTCCAGGGCCACGGGCCCCTGGGAGTGCTTGGTTTCAGACACTGAGTAGCTGAAGGCTGAGATGCAAAACTGGGTTCTCCATCATTTCTGCAAAGACCTCCTGAGCCCTCTCCACCGGCTTCCAGGGGCGCTTCCAAGGAGGACACTGGGCTCAGATGGAGCTGGGCATCTCCCCAGGACACCCCTACGGGTCCAGCTAGAGGGGAACACAGCTCAACCTGAGAATTATGTGAAGAGCTCCTGGCCCAGAACCTTCTGGGCAGTTACAGGCAAGTCCCTTTTCTTTCTTTCAGCTGCTCTTCTTCCCCCCACCCGCACCCCCACTGCCACCACCTGGTCCTGGAGAAAAGCCCTTTCGGTTCTCTCCCGGGTCTCACCTGCCTCTTCCCTCCCCCTTTACTCACTGTACCCTCCTGTCCTGACCCTCGAAATCTCTCGGAGCACAACAGTGACTCAAAGAAAGGATGAGGATGGGGCTGAGGGCAAGAACCCCTCAAGGGGGCCCTACCTGCCCATCCCAGGAACCCTTGCAGCCCGAGCAGCAGGGAGGCTGCAGGTTAATGAGCTGCTCATTGTGAAAGCCAGTTTCTTAAACTGATAGTCACAGCTAATAATTACATAGTGCCCTGAAGCCTGCAGAGGAACGTTCACACACATTATCTGATTTCATCCCTCACAACAAGCCTTTGAGGTAGGTCTTGCAATCCCCAATTTACTAACAATTAAACTGAGGCTAAAGGAGAGCAGGTGGCTCGCTCGGAGGGGGTCATGGGCCTGTGGGTGGAGAGCTGGGACTCAGTGTCAGCCCTCTGAGGCTTCTCCTTCCCGCCTTCTCTCCTGTCTCCCATCACCTGCCTTCATTTCTTCCTAATACAATGAAGACCACATACAGCCACACATCTGTGCTCTCTTTCAACAGATACCTGGGTTTTTTCTCTTGTTCATAGATTAGGATCTGAATAATAGGTATTTCAGTGCTAGGCCCAGATGACTGTGATCATAATTGTTCAAATATGAGTCAGATTTCGAAACGATAGACCTCTAAGGTGGGGCCCCAACACGGGAATCTTTTAGATGATTCCAACGTGCAGCCAGGATTGGACCATGATTCTGGGGTCTCTGTGGGCCTGGAGCCTGTCATCCACTTCAGCCATTTATCCACTGATACTTGCGTGCACCACTGTGTGGGTACAGAAGGCCACTGTGGGGGGAAAAACTGAGAGAATAACATTGCAATGGAACTGCAAGTTGTTTAGCTAATCCAAGACATTATTTGAGTCAAAGGCCTAGAGTAAAGTCTAGAGAACTCAGGGTCATCCTCTCTCAGCAGCCCCGGTCCCAGAGTGAGTCTACCAACTGCAGACAGCAAATAGGACAGTCAGAACAAACAAAATACAGTCAGGTTTAACGCAAATAGAAGAAAAGGATGTTTGTTGCCCCTAAACACACATGTGAGTACACACACACAGAGATACACACACACAGTTATCCCATACAAATCGGGCTCCAGTGAAACAAAATGAGGCAAACTGAAGGAACCAGAAGAAAGACCAGGCCATCTCTACTCACTCGTGTGATAATAAAGGCGAACAGATGCATCTAATTCTTTCATCATCAAAAGTTAGATAATATCAACATAAACAGAAGAAAGGAAAACAAACACGTGAAGAACAGGACTAGAGCTAGATTATCTGATTTATGCTTTGGCAAAGCTCTTGGCTTAAAATGAAACTACATTCTCCTTTTCAAAAAAATCCCACGAAACTAAGATGAGTCAATGTCAAAAATGACCACCGGGCCCGTTTCCTCTTTCTAGTCATGAGGCAGGTGGACGAGGAGAAGGGCTGGGGTCAGACGTGAGGATTTAGAATCACACCCTCACGTCCCAGCGCTCGCCTCTCCCTGCGCTCTCGCCAAGCTGGAGACGTCAGCTGGGGGGGCCGACTCCCTGTGTACAGAGTCAGCTCCCCACCGGGGACTGGCTGTCCTGGGGCCCTGGAGAAGCCCAGAGTTTACAACGGAACATCCCAAGTCTCGGTGGGCTCCTAGGTGTTCCTGCTAGAAGCAGACTGTGAAAAAGAAAGCTCATGCCTTAAACGCGTAGGAAATTTGAGTGAACCAGAGAAGTCCTATAAAGCCCTCTTATTCTGATGTCCTCCAGCAGCACATGTTGTCCTAATTTTCTTTTTCTGCTTCTTTCTTTCCCCGGGTGACACGCCTGCTCCCGTGGTCCGGCAACTGAACTTATTGTTTGAACTGGCAAATTACACAACAATAAAAAGAAGGATTGCTGAAATGGGTGTAACCTCACCCACTGAGCCCGAACAGATGCCGAGATACTGATGCAAGGCAGACGACGGAGGAGCCGGCGCTTCAGAGAGGACGCGAGCTGCAGGCCATGCGGCGGGGCAGGCCCATCTGCCACTTGGCCGAGGAGAGCTGGGGAGAGCCAGGGGACACTCGGCACGTCCCTTCTCCTCTCCCACTGGGAGGATGACTTCCTTGCTTGGTTACAGAAATACCCCCCATTTTCTGAAGTCCAACAAAGATTTTTTTTTCTTCTTTTTTAAATTTACCTTTTAACCTAC
Source organism: Equus quagga (assembly GCF_021613505.1). Taxonomy (NCBI): domain Eukaryota; kingdom Metazoa; phylum Chordata; class Mammalia; order Perissodactyla; family Equidae; genus Equus; species Equus quagga. The sequence goes on from NC_060277.1 coordinate 60,640,226, forward strand.
AGACAGTAAAAATACCACTTTTTGGTGTCCAGTTCTATGAATTTTGACAGATGCATAGAATTGTGTAACCACCACCACCACAATCAAGGTATAGAAGAGTTCCATCATCCCAAAATCTTTCCCCACGCTGCCTCTTTCCAGCAAAGATCTTAAGGCAAGCTGTTTTCACAGGACGAGTCCCTGTGCGAATGTCCAGAGGCTGCCCAAATGCTTGTTTTGATACTATTTTGAGGAAAATATTGATTGAAGTGAGAAAATTAGAAGACAGAGAAAATTAGGGACTTATAAGATTTGACATAGATGCATTTACTGTTGCTTTAAAAAATAAAAAGACAAGCTGTGTTCATGAAGGTCTCGCTCGTCTTGCACTTCTAACTCTGCTCCTAACTGGCATGTCCTCTTGGCCACATTCCTGCCTTGCGGGGCCTCAGCTCCCTGGTCTGCAAATGAGCAGAGCAGAGGCTGCAGTGGTCTCCCACTCTGATAAACTCCTCTGATGATAATCCCCAGGGCGCAGGCCAGGAAACGGTAATTCGGCATCATCGTTGGCTTCTCCACAAAGCCCAAGTCCAGCCTTTGAGAATGCAAAAAGCAGAAGTGCAACAAGGAGAAATCTTTACAAACAGAAGAATCAAGATTTCTAGGAACACTATGTCCCTTTCACTAAAAGGAATTCCTCATTCCTAGCATCTGCACCACCCCACATCTGTCTAGGAAATAAGGATGCCCCCTTAGAAAGGGTAAAACAAATAAAGTGCCTGAAGACTCACAAATAGCAGCAGCTAAACCCTAAAACACTGGGATCCGCATGGGTTAGGGGAGAGGGAGGGAAGGACAGGTGGAGCACAGAGGATGTTTAGGGCGGTGAAGATACTGTGTGTGACACTATAATGGTGAATACTTGTCCTTATACAAGTGTCCAAACTCACAGAAGGTACAACAGCGAGAGGGAAGCCTAATGTAAACTAGAGACTCTGGGTGACGGGGATGTGTCAATGGAGGTTCATCAGTTGGGACAGATGGACCACTCTGGTGGGGGATGTTGATGGCGGGGGAGGCTGTGCTTGTGGGTGAGGGGAGGTCTATTGGAAATCTCTGTACCTTCCCCTCAATTTTGCTGTGAATCTAAAACTCTCTAAAAAAGAAAATCTATTTAAAAACAACAACACTGAGGTGCTGTCTCTCCTTGGTTTCTTTTCTATGAACTATGGTTTTCTCCTTGGGGAAGAATGGGGCTCACACCCTCCCTCCCTGAGCCTAGGCCATCACGACAGGTGCGGCATCTTCATCACCATCATTTCTTACTTCTTCCTGTGCGACGCCAGGCTGAGAGCTCTTCCTGGGACGCAGGAGCACAGCAGCTTTGCCTCATCCGCACTGGCTCCTTCAGCCCAACCACTCAGGAGAAAAGAAAACCCTTTCCTCCTGGGTCAAGCTGAGATTTATAAAAGGTAGCATGTCTTCACCTAAGATGTGCAAGACAAGGGACCAAATATCAAACCTTCTGCCTCAAAAATAAATGCAAAATAAAAATGTCTTATGAGGGCCAGCCCCGTGGCCGAGTGGTTGGGTTTGCGGGCTCTGCTTCGGCGGCCCGGGGCTTCTCCAGTTCGGATCCTGGGCGCGGACATGGCACCGCTCATCAGGCCATGCTGAGGCAATGTCCCACATGCCACAACTGGAAGGACCCACAACTAAAAATATACAATTATGTACTGGGGGGCTTTGGGAGAAAAAGGAAAAATAAAATCTTTAAAAAAAAAATGTCTTATGATACAAAAGGATGCCCTTGGGTTGCCAGGAACTCTGCACCCTCGTCTTGCTAGAATTGGGGCTGCCCAGGTCCCTCACTCACCCTCTCCTCCTTGGCACAGAGGCCCTGGGGCCCACCCTGTCTACTCCCCAGAGAAGGAAGTGAGGGACCCGGAACCGGGGCAATGGAAGCCGAGGCGGGGGCAGGGAGGCTTTACTTCAGGCTCAGCATTAGCTGAATGCCACCATCTCTCCAGCACAGCGAGTTCGAGGGAACCCACTCAGCTGGCCAACTTGAAAGGGCAGCTGGGAGCGTGGAGGGGAGGTGAGCCTTCCAAGAAGTGAATGTCCAAGTTTCCAGATAAGTCCTGGAGGTGAAAGACGCGGCAGGTTGCGGGGAGGGGGTGTCTCCCCCTGGTTTCAGTGGGCGCTTAGTACTCCAGGCCGAAGAGTTAAAGCATTTTCAAAAGAAAAACCAGGGGGATAGCAAGAGGAGGCCCCACGGTCATTACAGTCCTAGTCACAGGAGTTTGCGGAGTAGCAAGGGTGGACCAAGCCTTTCTTACCTCCTCTGAAGGCCAGCCTACCAACCGCAAACATCCACCGGAAAAACTCCTGGTGTCTTTCTACCTCATGACCTTATAAATTACAGTGGACTTCAGGGGTCAAAAAGACAACAGCTACAGCCTTTCTCTCCCCTTTCATTTCCTACATAAAGATGAGACCGCAGGGATGAGAAAGGAACTTTTCCTGGAAAACTTGGCTGTGGACAATGATGGAGGAGCCAGAGGCCTGCTCCTGAGCTGAAACGCGAACTGTAAGTTGTAACTCTGGGAAGTTTCTTCTTTAAAGCGGCTTTCTTCCCAGGGGAGGCGGGAGGAGGGGTGGGAGGAAGATGTGTATCAGCTCAGCCCCTCCTTATCTGGAACCTTCTTCCTTTCATAGGAAGCCTCAAAGCCCACCAGTTCTGAGCTCCCCTTCAAAGGGCCACATCTCCATAAATAATTATCTCCATTTGGGGGAGATGTTTGCATATCAAAGAACTCCTTTGGGAGGGTTTAAAATAATTTAAAATGAAATTGTAAATAGTCGGCTGTTCTCAGTGTCTCTGTGGTCATGAAGCTGGAGCAGTGGGGCTACCGGAAGTGATGTCATTATTCATTATAAAGTTTACCCGGTCTTTTTTGCTTTCCCCCTTTTTTTAAGGTAATGGGTAGGAAAGAAGAATAACAAAGGATGGACTCCCCCAGGCCGCCTCCTCTTCCAAGCCTCTCTCCTTTCTCTACTCCCAGCCCCCAACTCCCACCACAAGGATTTGGCCTCCATTGTCCTAGAATTTCAATACTGCTCAGAAAATGAAAAGCCTTTGAATGCCATAAGGGGGTGGGGTGCAAAAGAGCATCTCGCTCCTCTGGGTCAACTCAAGATTCCTTTCATTTTGGCAGAATCCTCTGTTATAGACTCTGCTTCACAAAGGCCTGAGTTCCTGTTCCTGGAAAGGGCTGGGGGGTCGGGGTTGGAGGGAGGGTTTCAATTAAAAGCTAATAGCCTTTTGTGGATGAGCTCTCTGGGGCATTGCTCCTGTTTATTGGACCTCACTGTGTGCCAGAACAAATTATGTGAAATCAGAGTAATCTGTGGCCCATTTCCTGAAAAAAAAAATATTTTTTTGATCATTGGAAAGAAAGAAAAAAGTTTTCTGGGACGTAGACTTTTTAGAAAGTAAAATTAGCCCTGCCATTGGGCAAGGGGGCGGAGCAGAGGGCCTAGAAAGAAGAAGAGTAGGGCACCAGAGTCCGGATGCAGAAAGGCCACAGTTGAAGCGGTTCTGCACTTTTGACAGATTCTCCTCTGAGTAGCCTTGCCCAGCTTTTCATCTCTGATCAGTGCTGGCTTCCCGGTGAGGAGCAGCTCCTTCTCCCTGGGGCGGTGGGAGCCCCAGCTCTGGGTGGGTTACTTTCCTGGCAAGGAAGGGCCAGCCCTCAGGCAGTTGCACTCTCTTGTGTATTTCACATGCTCCGGGAATCCTCTCCCAGCTCCCACTTCATCCCCAGAAAAGCTGCCTTCTTTCATGTCCTTGGTAACATGGTGCAAATGTTTGTAAACAGTTCCTCACCCAAGAGCTTCTGAACCACTGAGCACCCCCAGTCAACAGAGAGTGGATGAAAATCGCTACCTCCCCACCCCAGGGAAGCCAGGAGAGAACAAACAGGGGTCGGGGACAGGGCTCCCCGGTACAATGAAAGCACAACGGGCACTGGGCACGTGAAGCCCTGGGTGCTGGTTCCTGCCCTGCCACTGACAAGAGCCTAAGACCTTGGATGAGGCATTCAAAGCATCGGGCTCAGTTTCCCTGCATATAAAAATTAATCGATTGGTTTAAAGGGTGTTCTTGGCTCTAAAATTCTGTAAGATGATTCTTAGAATCTCATCTCTCCCACCTCAACCCCATTCTACCTCCTCCTCCAGCCAACATCAGATTGGTACAAGTTGGTAAGCTAGAACCTATATAAATATTTCATGGTTGAATGTGTACAAAATGTACCTCAGGGGCCTTGGTATAAATCAAGCCCAAGAGTGCAATTCAGATGGAGGTCAATGCCAACTGCACCCTAAAACCAGGCACCCACTTGTTAGGCAGCCTGGTGCTTGGTGGAGTAGAAAGAAAAATGAGGTTTCAGCATCAGGCTATGTGGTTTTGGGCAAGCTGCCTAACATCTCTGAGCTGTCTTTCCTCATCTGTAAAATGGAAATATTTGACAAAAGAAATTTTTGAGACTCAAATGTAGTTTGTAGGTGAATAGCTCTTAAAGCAGCAAAAACCCTACCTAAGGGTAAGCTGGAAGGCACCCTACTAATACCCCCTCCTCTTGATTATCTCCTTTGGCATACGGCTCTAGATAGTAGCGATATTTCTAGGGAAATACTGCTAAGGAAAAAGAAACACCAAATTGGTTCTTCAGTTCAAAGGGTTGGAGCTGGCCCCGTGGCTGAGTGGTTAAGTTCGCGCGCTCCGCTGCAGGCGGCCAAGTGGTTGGTTCGAATCCTGGGCGCAGACATGGCACTGCTCATCAAACCACGCTGAGGCAGCGTCCCACATGTCACAACTAGAAGGACCCACAACGAAGAATATACAACTATGTACCAGGGGGCTTTGGGGAGAAAAAGGAAAAAAATAAAATCTTTAAAAAAAAAATAAATTCAAAGGGTCATGTAAAAACAAGTATTTGAAAGAGTCTCGGTTTCCTGTAACTCTTCATTTGTGCTAGGAAGTATCCCATGTTTCAATCTTCCTTCTTAGTCCCCTGGTAGGATGTTGGAGACAAAGGAAAACCGAACTCCCCTTCTTGGGCTGACATCACTGAATGAATGTGATGACCCAGGCCAAAGAGAAAGGGGAAACAAGGCAGTCTTTAATACAAACACAACCTCCTTTGGAGGATTCTGTCTCTCTCTCTCTCTCTCTCTCTTTCTTTCTCATGGCACAGAATGAGGTTTACAAGGAGAGAAACAGCCACAGCTTAGGGGCAGGGGTCCATCTGAGGCTGATGAAAAGAAACAACTCAAATGCTGAAACCAGATCCACATAGAGAAGACTTGATATAATCAGTTACCTTCCTGCCTCCTTGACTGTGGGGCGAGTAGGAGCTGGGGATGAGAGAAATCCTCATCAACTCTTGACTTAAGTCCAAGACAACGGCTCCATCCTGCTCTCCACTTCCCTTCTCCTTGACAAACAGAACCCCATTTTATGGTTATCAACTGAAAACAGTATAAAAGAAATTACGTCAATAAAAATCTTGAGACAGAAGTTTGAGTTAAGCTAAAATAAAGGGAAATGAGTGCAAATAAACTTCCCTTATCACAGGCTTTAAATAGCTCAAGAACATTTTAGAGAAGGAAAGTACTTTCTTACCCAGAAAGAACAGCGAAAGGAGTGTATAAACTTGGAGAAACTGCTGACAAAGAAAAACCTGCTGTTTCTTACCCTGAGATCCTGATGGTCATCGGTACGTCCTTCTTCCTAGTCAGTCTGACCTAGTCTTGAAGCTGACCAAAAGGTGTCTCAAAAACATAAGTGACACGGCAATGCCAATGGAAACTCTAAAGATACCCATCAAAGTCCCTCCTGCTCCCACTCTTTGGAATTCTCAGCTTGGGAAGTATGGAAGCTTCCCAGAGTCCATTTTCAGCAGAAGTCCAACCTCCCCAAATTCTCATCCACACATTGTCATGGTCAACCACTTTTCATAAAAACTCAATAAATTTGCAACAGGTTACTGTACAGAGTCCTACCTGCCTTGTGTATTTCACGTTCAAACTTAGGAAAGATGGAAAGTGTTGGAGGCTGAAGCTGTGCCCAAATGTTCTGTATTATTTGAGCGAGTCCCCTCATTATGTTTTACATGGTATGAGAACTTTTTTGTCGATGATGCTGCCCGACTGGTGAGTCCTAGAATTTCCAGCAATTCTTCCGTACTTTAGACAAAGCGTTCCCTCCCCCAGCCCATGACTCCCGCAAGGGGATCAAATAACCACACGGTTAGTGAGAGAGCTGCCTGCCAGGAAGGGCAGGTGAGAGGAGCCTGCTCCCCTGCATTAGCCCGGGTGAAAAACTCACCCTGTAACTATTTTCAAGCCTAATGACTATTTCTAAGAACAAAATGTTTGGTTGAACCTTACTGCCTTCCATGTTTCATTTGGTGTTTGTTTAGATGGTGGATTTTAAAGATTTTTAGGTTCAAAAGAAACACAAGAAAACCACAAAACACGGGGCATAGGAAGTGCTTGAAAACAATTCGCTGAATGAACCCAGAAATGAATGAGTGAAAGGGAATGAGCTGGCCATGCTTAAAGCTAATGGCTGGAGGTCGCAGTGCAAACACGGTAAAGAGAACTGGGGGCAACCTGGAATCATAAATTACCATTTAGGCCAGATTTGAAAGTGGTGATAATCTCAGTATCCTGACGTCAAAGGAAGTTAACTCTAGAGCAACGTTTATGTATCATCACATCTATTACATTAAGTGACACACTTACATTAAGAGGCCATACACATAAAGGTCTTGAACTTGAATGCTCAGCTAAAGCAAAGAACAGGTGTGGCATAGGAGCAGAGCTCCTCGTTTCACCTTTGGGACAGAGCAAGTCGTGAGCACAACTCACCAGCAAAATCTGGAGGCCCACCTCTGCTGGCCGGCAATAAACCATCTTCTCTCTTCAGTCTAATAAGTGGCTGAAGTCAATAACAATGAGAAAAATGACTCTAATTAGCTGATTTATATTAATTGTTATTTTGCTTATTGTTTTGATTTAATGTTATTAAAATTCATTTGCATTCCCAGGCATCCATCAAGTGATAGGGGCTTGAGATATCCCAAACATCTCTCTCCTAGGTAGCAGGAAGAAAGCAGACTAGAAACATAAACGTCATATGTATCAAGGAGGATCAAGGCATCAGCGATATGGCAGGCAGGCATCGTTTCTGGGGATGGTTCTTGCTCTCCAGGGGCTTACTGTGTATTAGGAGAGAAATTATACACACAGGAAGTTTACCAACAGATATTGTATACTTGATGCAAAATGAGAAACGTGGAAAAGAAGCATCCAGAAGTTGTGCCCTTTGGGACAACCAAATCTTCCTTGAGTAAGTCCCAAGGGTAGGTGGAAGTGAAGAAGTTAAGAACAAAAGATACCTAAGTTTAGGAACACAAGATAATTGGGCCCTTTAGCCTGGACTGAAGATTTTGTTTTTGAGGAATAGTGAGAAATAAAGGTAGAAAGATTGAAAAATGGGCTGGGGTCCTCCCATCCACCCTACCCAGCCTTCCCCTGACTCTTTCGCCAAGCATATTTCCAAAAGCTAAATCTAGAAGCTTTCACAGTCTCTCATAATGTTGAGCATGACATTCCAGCTCCCTGGCAGGGTCCCGGACTTTCTCTAAGTGCATCCTATGTTCCTGCCTCCCTTTCTCACTGCTCCGCCCAAATTTGCTTCACTCCAGCTGTGAAGTTCCTCAAATGGGTCATGAAGTTCTTGCCCCCATGGACTCCCCTCCTCCTGGAATATTCTTTCTAGCTCTCCTCTCTGTAATAAATTTCTATGACACTCATCCCTTCTCCAGTCTGGGATAGTAATCCTTGCTTGCTTCTCACGAGCACTCCCCCTCCTAGTCTTCTCCCCACCAATACACACATGTGCATACACACATACACAGAGGTAGCATAGCCTTTGTCTGTCTGCTATCACGGTCCTGGAGGGGGCTGAGCACTGGACTGTGCCTCACTGGCACTGTGCCAGAAGTAAATGGTTGTTAGATGAATGAAGGGTCAATGCATAAATGAACAAATGCAAGACAGGATTGGGATTCGATCTCAGAGGCAATGAGAAGCCACATCACACGTAGGAGGTGAGTGGCAGGAAGATGCATCAGGAGTCGGGGAGACAGGGCTTCCCAGCAGCATCTATGAAACAGATTTGGGCTTTTAGCTGATGATAGACTCCGTGACCCTATTGAAGACGGACAGAAGAAATATCAAGAAATTTGGAATAAGTATAATAGATTAGGAGGTGTCTCCCGTGGAAAGCTGAGCACTGTGGAGAGCACAGCCTTCTGGTCACCTGACTCTCACCTTCTATCACCTTTGGGATATTTTGCAGCTCTGGAAATCCCAGATAACAACATAGCAACGCAATATAATTCTTGACCATGGGCATGTGAATAAATGCTTTCTGGTGGAGGTTCTGTGGATTTTCCTCTCCACCTCCCACCACAGGGAAAAGTCCATTTCCTGCCAATTCCTAAGTTCATCTTAGCATTCCTTTATTCCAAGTAAATTTTTGTTCTTGTGACTTTTCCTTGAACCAATGGCAACATCTGCCTGGTTCTCTCATTAATAATGAGTGAAATAAAATCCTCAACATGATCATTAAGGAAACATAGTCCTTAATGAAAGAGGCTGGATTAACCGTGTGCTTCCTCTTAGGCTGTTATCCACCCCAGTGGCCATTACCCCATTGGGTCTTCTTTATGCAACCTCCCATCTTAGTACCAACAACAGTCACACTTTCTTTTGAGGAAATGGCACATTTTTGTGATTTGTGTGACTGAGGTTGTCTTTTAGTGAAGGCTGTGGGGAGCTGGGGATCACGCCCACAGTCATCTGACAGGCCTTTCTCAGGCCAGTGCCCGGCTCCATTTTACAAGCCGCTACTGATTCTCTTCTTCACGCTCACATTGCATGTGTTTGTAGCCCTTTAGGTATCATTTAAAAACTGTCTTAAGTATGTTTTCAAAAGGTAGATACAAAATAAACAAGATTCTGTTGATCTGAATGGGAAGGGGGTAGTGGGAATAAAAAAGACAGAGCAGCTAATTCAAAACCGCTTCGAAGGAAGGAAAAAAGAAAAGCTGGTAACGGGTTAGAGATAAGGAAGGACGCAACAGCAAGGACCACCTTCGGTTCTGAAGCAGGATGGACCGAGGCCGAGGCCTCTGGGTCCTGAATTCACCCACGTAAGTTGTGGAGCCCCACACAGTTCTCGGGGCGGGAGTCAGCAGCAGGATTTAGGTGTTCATCCAAGAAATGTTATAAATAAATGAGGATTTAGGTTTTTGTGTCCATGTGTAAAAACAGAAATTGAAAGGTGAGCATCACTCCAGATTCTAGGCTAGAAAAGGTTGCCTGGGTCCAGAAAGGCCAATTGTGGGCAGATGGGTCAGCTTGGGGTGGGGTGGGGGTCTCTCCGGGAGGCCGGGCACTGAGAATAATGGCACCTCTCCCTGAAATGCTCAGGGGTGTTCTCCATTCGCTGACAAAACCAAATAAAGACCTTTAAGCTGCTGCTTTCCCAAAAGAATCCACTTCCAAATCCCAGGGCTGGGCACTCACAGTACTAAGCCCATGAGCAAACAGCACCTAAAGGAGAGAACAAGAGACGCACTCTCTGCTGCCCCATTAGCACGGCTGGGAAATTAATCTAGATCAAACCCCTGCAAGGACACTGTTTTCCTGGGCTCGCTAAATGCACATAGATTAACTTGTCACTTGGAGGCAGACAAGACTACTGGCCAACAAACTCAGCAATGGAATCAATTGACAGAATGAAGATGCCCTAAAGTGGGTGCCCAACGATCTTCCTAAGATGTCTCCATGAATCTGGAATTCTGAGAGATTTCTTTATGAGATGAATATGGTGCCTGTCCAAGGAAGGACCCTTCCCGGGCTCCCCTCCTCCTCAGAAGAGAGATGGTTCTCCTCTTACTCAGAACAGAAAGGAGCTTGCTAAATATCACCATAGAACGCTACCCTTGGGGATGGCAAAGCAGGCATGCAAATCCCAGAGTGGTGCCCATGGAGCTGGGTTCTTCGGCTTTTAGGGGTTGCAGAGAATCTGAGAAAAGGGATGGACCCTCTGTGCCACAAATGCATACACATGACACATACCTGGACCTCGGGATTCAGCTTCAGGGGGTTCACAGAACCTTGAGACCCATCCATGTGCCCAGGATGAGAGTCCTGACACAGCCCACCAGCAACCCGCCAGCCACGTGAGCTGCTCTACCGTCAAAACCTGGCCTGATGGTTGATTAGGAGGGCAGTGTACAGAGCAGAGCGGACACCCATTCTCCACCCATGTATGAGGTCAGCACCACATTTAGGCCCCACAAGCTTTGCTCACCCCCAAATGCTTTGCCTGAACTGCCTACAAATAGGATGGGCCTCTCTATTTGAGTAAGCATTGACATGATGAGCTAGCAAAATAATGGGCCTGCACGTGGTCTTGTAAAGCCACAAAGACACTGCCCACTCTGATACTCAATGTTCATGCAACAGAAAAATAAGTCTGCCTCTGGGAAAGAATAAATGGGCTCCTTTTTATCAGAAGATGGCTCTCTCTCTTTGTTGGCCATTATAAAGTCAACTCTAAGACCTGCCTAGCATACGAGAAAGGACTGGGCAGCCAGGACCTCGCTGCTTCACTGGAACAACCTCTCAATGGGTGTTTGCTCCATTTTACAGATGGGAGAGCGAGGCTGAGGGAAGTTCAACGGAGTTGCTCCCAACCAACCACTGGGCAACGGCAAAGCAGGGACTCGGACTCAGGACGCTCAACTCCGGAGCTCAGGTTTATCCTACTTCTCGATATTTCTAAGAGCCTCCAAGATTAAAACGCTCAACTACAGCCATCGTCCCTCCCGCCAGAGCCACCTGACCCACCTTTTACCAACCACCCCTTTCTAGAGAGGTGGCCACCTTCCCTCCCTTTCTGACAATAAAAACTAAAAAGGTTTGGTTTTAAATTAATTTTTGGAATTACATGGGGTATAAATTATAATGAAAGAGACACACTTAGATAAATAAATAAATATACATATATATAGAGAGAGAGAGATTAATTCAGAAGGTGGGAGCTAAGTCTCTCGCTGGTCGCCTGCACTTCTGCCCGAAGGCCTTTATTTGGGGAGTTCATTTTTCACTCAGCCCTAGTGAAACAAACCACCACAAAACTGAAAATAATCGGGTTAGCCTTCTGCAAGCACAGCGCTGATTCCTGGCACTATTCCCACTCTGTGTTGCGCACTTCAGCCCCTATTTTTCCAAAGGTGTCAGCGTCCCGCAGGAGGAAAACACTTGCACGGACCAGCATGATGGGTCCAAAAGGCCCTGCCGTCATCCACACCCGGGTGGGGCAAAGGAAGGAATCCGAATTTTTCACAAAGTGCTTTCAGGAATCTTAGACAGATGAGCTGATCTGAGGCTATCCCCTCCTCTGCTCTCCTTCTTCCCTTTAAAGAAACCAGGCGTGTAAAAGGCAAAGCGAGCTGGTTCTAGACGTCCAGAGGCCGGAAGTCACAGCTCCATCCATCTTTAGAGCGGGAGATTTGTGAAGCTGTGCCAGGCTGAAAGAGCCTCTCAAACCAACAAACAGGCTGATGAATTAGTGCTGCCAAGCCACCGAGCCGAGCCCCAAGAAGCAATCCAATAGGCTGCCTCCTCTTCTAGCTCATTAACTATTTGAGATTACCATCATATGGGGAGTCGCCTCTCAGCTGGAAATTAAATTAGCCTGGCTATAAACCAGGAGAGCAGAGTGGAAAGTATCTGATGAGCAATCCTGGGGAGAAGCTCCACCACCAACGCCTCCGGAGCACCCTCTCTGCTCCTCCAGGCTGGCCCCTTCTCTGCAGTTTCTCTCCTCAACGAGAAACACAACACTGCAAAAGGGGCTTGACTTTCTTGCTTTGGTTTATGGTCCACCGGGGTTACTCCTGGTAAAACATCCAGAGAGATGGCTTCATGAAACTAAATGGTCAGAAATTTGGCATCAGAAAAAACCAGAGTAAGAAATGTTCAGATTAGAAAGAAAGGAAGGAAAGAGGTGACAGCGAAGAGAGAGGATGGGGGGTCTGGGGTGGGGACAGACACACACGTACACGCCCCCATCCCTGCCCACGGTCTGTGCAGAGCTCTAAGCTGCAGTAAGAAGGGTGGCAGGCATTAATTGCACACTCAGAGCAGGTGTGTGCCTGTAAAGCCCCCTCTTAATTACCAGGTTGGGCATTTTGGCACTGGCAGCCTGGCCCTGCTCAGCTTCTAAGAATGCTGGAACTGAGCGTCCACGGGCTGTTCCTGTTGTGGGCCGAGGAGCTGCGAAGTGGAATTTCTAATTACATGGCTCTAGGCTTTACCCTAATGAAAGGCTGCATCCAGGTAAGCTGAAAGCAAGCAGCTCAGAGGACGCGGGCCCGGAACACAGCCCAAGAGGAGCTCCAGCACTTGCCTTGTTTTCTGGGTGGCATCTTTTCTGATTGCCAGCAGAAGCAATTCCTACTTGACGCTGTTCAACAGCATCTTGTAAATCCCACTTCCAAGTAAAATACTTGAGTGAGAGAGAAGGAAGAAAAAGGTGCAGGATAAACTGTCCTAGTTATTCTTTGAAGTCACGATGTCAAGGCTGACTCATGAAAGATACCAATCCCCCAATGCTGTCCTACCTCGCCTTCATTTCTCCTCTGCTGGTCCTTCCCCGCATCCACCACGCTTTCTCATGTAGACCTCCTCGCCTTTTCACATTTATTTCTTCTGCCAAGAAGTCCTCCTTCCCCACATGGTCTGCACATGAACTCCTATTCATCCGTCAAAACCTTGCTTGGGTGGCACCTCCTCTCTGAAGTCTTCCCAGTGAAGATCCTCCCTCCCCTAGAGAGATCACTTCTTCCTCCGCAGTATTTTTATGGCTTGAGCATCCTTCTCTTTTTGTGTGTCTCATACCCTGCTGTATTTAGCCATCCCACCCCCACCTTCACTCTCACTCTCTAGAGTCAACCTCCACAAAGAGGTCAGGGTTTTCCTAAAAAGTAGGTCAGGCCCTGTCCCTCCCATTCACAGAGCCCACCACTGGCATCCCTTCACAGGAAAAACACAGTAAGAACATAAAGAGCTTCCTCTCCACCCCCACCCCTCCCTCTTCTTTTGATCTCTTCACTCTGGTCACTGTGTCTTCTCAGGGGGACAGTTTCCTACCCCCTGGACCCCCAGAGATCCCTTCTCTTCATTCAGGCCTCTGCTCAGCATCACTTCTTTAAAAAGATCTCCCACCTAAAATAGCCCTTCCTCCCATCGCCCTCTCCCCCATATGTCTCCATCCCTTCCCTCTGTTTTATTTCTCTTCATGGCTCTTGTCACCAAGTGGCCTTCTATTCTTAGTTTACTTGTTATTTATTTACTGCCCATCTCTCCCTAGTAGAACATAAGCTACACGAGGGCAGGACCAGTGCTAATAAAATAGGCACTCAATAATACTCATGAAATGAATCTTTGCATCCCCAGAGCCTGCCACAGAATAGATGCTCGATAAATTAATAAAATCAATATGCACCTATAAGGAACAAAACTGACATCAGGGGACATTCAAATACAGGGACACCAGGAGCTAAGTGAAATTGACTGGATTTCTCCCCAATTCTCTGTCCCCGTTGCTGGTTTCCCATGGACCTAATGCTCCAGGACGCCCCTAAGGCCAGTTCCCTCTGGACTGTGTCTCCATACACGCCAATTAGAGACAAGCCAAATGACTTTACATGTGAGGCAGAGCAGCACCAGATCCAGATTAGAGTAACTGACAAGCCACCTGCAGCTGGAAACTTCTTTATGGAGGTCACATGTTAAACATGGGCGGTGCCAACATTTAGACACTAAGCCCATCGGAAAGGTGAACGGCACAGTCCCTGGGGAGGATCCTGACCCCAGCCCAGCCCTGCTCTCTGCTGGGGTGAGGCCCCACCGCGAGCTTCTGGGACCTGAGATCCACTGCCACACCTGGGGGCTGAGCAACCACAGATGATGATGCACACCAACAGGTGACATGCTCTTGCACTTCTCACCCCTCAAACTGACCTCCCCAAAGACACCAGCTGGTTAAGATGAGGTGGCTTTGGTCAAAGTCCTCAAAATGAACGACAGCTGAAGTCTCAAGGAGGCTGGCGCACGTGCTCCCTGGTAAATGCTCTTTTTACGGGACACAAGAACTCCACGAACTTGTTCTGCACTTCTGTTTCCAGCTGGGACTGGAAGAAAACACAGCCCTAGAAATACCTGTGAATCAGTGGACATTCCAGCAGGGGACAGAGATGTGGAGGGGACAGGGCCACTGCCAGGGCCCACCTCCCCAGGAGCCTCCGGCTGTGCTCTCCTGAGCACGGTTCTTGCTGACGTGAATCTGATGAGAGCACCTCAGCTCTCCACCTCTCATCTGGTCTGTTCTCAACAGAAATGGCACCTGAATCAGGGAGACGCAATTCTAAGCCAGACTCCATCACTAACTGTGATCACTTTTATATGCTAACATGCAAGCCTCCCAAACTTAATGGAGCTCCTCCACAACACATGACAGGAACAGGGGGACAGGACTAAAGTGCTTTGGGAGCACTGGCAACCAAGAACAAACAGGGCTGCCCGCTCCCTGCTCGAGCTCCTGAGATGCCCGGTGGCGGGCCCTCTCCGCCCACTTCCTCTGCTCACTGAGCAGCCCTGCTGAGGAGCGACAGCAGATCTGGGGAGTTGGGACGGTGGCAGGCCCGCTGCAGGCTCCAGACTGCCTGTCTCTCCATGGGGCCGCGCTGGGGAAGCTGGCGTTTGGAGCTTAGCTGGGAGTTGGGGAAGAATGGCTCTCTTTCCCCGAAAACGTCAAACCACAAAGGGAAGCCCTTGGAGCAGTCACCTAGGCTACCCAGGGAGGCAACAGGGGGAGGAGCCGTGGGGTCTGTGACGAGAGGAGGCGTGTCCCGTCCCTTCCCATGAGCACCATCAGGACAGATGCTTGTTCTGGAATTCTAAGAGCCACATACGAATCATCCAGCGGGGCTGAGGGTTGTTCATCTTGGAAAATTCTCCATACGTTTCCTTGCTTTCTCTGCCCTGAAATACCAAATTATTTCATTTTCCTCAAAACTACATGAAAAGAATTGAAAAGCACAGCACGTGTGAAGTCTGTGAATTCCCTGGTATGGAAGTTTCCGCGGGCCTGGAAAGCTCCCTGTGGCCAGTGAGATGAGGGCCCCACCTCAAGGAAACATCCCCCTCTCAGCCAGCCTCTGGGCTCCCCACCCCCCAATCCCCACACTTGCTCTGCTTGATGCAGCCCTGCGCTCTGCCATGCCTCTCTCTGGGCCTTTCGCACACAGTGCTGCCATGCCCTGAACGCCTTTATTGGCTTTCTGGGACAATCAGCTGGCAAACTCCTATCCATGCATCAAAGCCCGGCTCAGTTGCAGCCTCTGCTTTGGCCCCCTTCTCTCTGCTCCCACAGCATTTCTCACCTTGTTCTATATAGCCTCTCACCATGGCACCCTGACCAAGAGGGTGAGCTCCTGCTCCTTGAGGCTTCCCACAATGGCTTAACAGGTTGTCTTCCCAAATGCTTTCATACCACTTGACCCGCTCTAGGTGTTCCAAAACTGTCCAGGGGCTGAAATCAAATCATGAACGAACGAATGGTAGACACGGCATTATTGCACTAGTACTGCCATCTACACATCCTGCTCATGACTTGGCGATAAGGCTGTGTCGTTACAGCCCGATTTTCACAAGGCCCGGCAGAAAGAGAAGGTGGGTATTAAATGTCCCGTTAAGAGATACGTAACTTTATAGGCAGGGAAGTGTGATAAGAATGAAAAGCTAGTCAGGGAAGTGCCACAGAAACCCCATTCTGGCGTGAAACCACCCGCCTTCAGCCCGTGTGAAACACCCCCGCCAGCCGCCTCCCCGGATGCACGCGGGGCTCAGGGCAGAGGCGAGGGCGGGCCAAGTAGGGGCTCGAGTTTCACCAAACAGGAGGAGCCCACGGTCAACACATCGGGAGAAAATGAGATCTTCGGAGCAAGTTTAGAGCGCGCGGAGGGGAAAGCCAGATCCTCTTGTAACTTAAGTTTTGTACAAACAGGTAAACGGATCCCCGTCTCTCTGTACAAGGTGCCCCTCGCGTCCTTTCCCAGAGACACCTAATCTGCAGGTTTCCTTCGTTTCCCGCGCGGCGTGACGAAAGAACACTTTAACGTGTTCCCTCTTGGCCCCAGATAACAAAAGGGGAAATCCACGTTTCGGAAAAGGGATTGGCTTTGTGAGCAGCTGGAGGCTGCCAGCGTGGCCCGGCTCTCCATCCGATCGTCAGCTGGCAGGGAGCTCAGTCCCGCGGGGTCCGGGGTGAGCAGCCCTCCGGGTCACCGCTAAGCAGGCCGGACCCGGCCACACGTTGCCTTCCCAGGGCCATCAAACATCTTGTCTGTAAACAGCGCAGAGACAGAGACGAGCACTTACCTTTGAAAACAGCCCTAAGCTTCTTGGAAAGCTGAACCGGCAATTAGCCTGCCTGAGGAAGAGGAGGGAGGAGAAGCCGGCTCAAGCGGCTCGCGGCAAGACCCGACTTGAAATCCTCCTCCGCAGGTCTGCGGCCCTGCCCTGCCTCGGCCCCCTTCTGCCCGGGGTCCCCAATCACTGCGACTCCACTCTCGCTCCTCTACTCTTTCTGCACAATCGTCCTGGGAGCAAAGGGGGGAGCAGACACATGAAGTTTGAGATGACACCCCGAGCCGGAGGAGCACGGAGTCTTACACGTGGTAAGATGGGGCGGCCTGCTCCCCCAGAGAAAGGTGGACAGACAGAACACGGGGTCAGGGGTCGAACTCTTCAAACTGCAAGGAACCCTGGAGACCTGCTCCAGTAACATGCCCCAAATTCGCATCTGGACGAACACGACTCCTCAGGCTATCAGTAGCTATGGAATGAAGAGGATTCTGTACTCAAGAGGAAATACTGGGTTCAAGAAAATTAAGCAAATTTTTGTTATTTTTTGTTTTGAGCTATAGTACTTCTCAAGGCCTTTAATATGCTAACATGGAACCATTTTTTTTTCTACACGTCACCCATTAATCTTTCCAGAACTTTCTATTCAGTAGGGAAACCTGAGATAGTACTTCTCAGAAGCATGGTCCTCAGACTACCTGCAAACTGTCCTCAAGGAGATAAACATAAAATCTGAGAGTAAGCGTTTAAACCTATTAAGTAATTTGACATTGCTACAACGTCTAAGGCCCTGATGAATGAGATTATGGGACAGGGTACAGACCAGCATGGGCGTTACAAATCGTGTGGCAGGAGGCATATAGCATAGGGTGTGTACTAGTCATGCACAGTAGGACAGCATATCAGTCCACAATGGATTGGGAACAAATATGGTCCTGCACCAGAGTCTGCTGAGCACAGGTTTAGGAAGCATGGGTGGGCCCATCTCCATTGTACACTTGGGGATGTTGACACCAGAGAGATAAAATGACTTGCTCAAGGTCACAAAATGTCTGTAGCAAAAGGCTGACCCCAATTGGGGGGCCACATGGAAGAAGAACCAGTTAAAGAAACAGAAGAATTTTAAAAGTAGGAGACGGATGTCATTAAAAATGATTTTATGATGGTGATTCTGATTTTAACTGGTACCCAGCTAGCAGACCTCCATGCAGCCTCTTCCAGGATCCCCAGAGAGGTGTAAAATAAAAACTAAGTCAAACAGAAAAATGCTAATGCCAAAATCTAACAAGAATGCCCATGGTGACCTGGATTGAGGAAATTCAATCCTGAAATAGTGCATACCTGAGAAAAAAGGGGGGCAACTGTGTAGCTCCCCACTCTGTCTAGCATTGATCTAGTCCTCGGACCAGACAGGTAACAACTAAGTGAAGCTGGCTAAGTATGAGACAATAAGGAGCAGTGGGGACCATGGCAAATGGAAGAGAACGTGTTCCCATTCACAGGCTAGCTGCTCTCCAGTTCCAGTTCATTATTGCCATGAGAAAGGCAGGCCTAGTACTGTCAGCATCCTTATAAAAGCAGCAGAAAATGTGGATTTGTATGTGAAATCTCTGAATCTTGTCAATATAGGCAATGAATTTACATGGTTTTAAAATCTGCAAATATTTGCTCTAGGATTTCATTTACATTAAGTTCAACAACAGGTAAAACTTCACTGCAGGGGCTGGCCCCGTGGCCGTGGCCGAGTGGTTAAGTTCTCGCGCTCCGCTGCAGGCGGACCAGTGTTTCGTCAGTTTGAATCCTGGGCGCGGACATGGCACTGCTCATCAAACCACGCTGAGGCGGCGTCCCACATGCCACAACCAGAAGGACCCACAACGAAGAATGTACAACTATGTGCCAAGGGGCTTTGGGGAGAAAAAAGGAAAAAAATAAAATCTTTAAAAAAAAACAAAACTTCACTGCAGTGGTAAAAGGTAGGAGAGTGGTTATCCTCAGGCCAGGGACAGTGACAGGAAGGGAGCAGGAAGGTGGCTTTGGGGGTTCGTGAACCACCATTAGACAGGTATGTTGACTTTGTGAAAATCATCAGGCTGCACACTCCTGATTTGTAAACTTTTTTATAGATATGTGAAATAAAAATTTGACTAAAAAAACCCCCATAGGCCAGATTTATAGATAAACTAATATGGAGCCTGAGATTTTCTTCAAATGATACAGTAAAGAAAGCACATGACACTTAGAAATGATGGAGGGAAGTCTTGGGAAAAGTAGAGAATAAAGCCACTTTGAGAAGAAGTGGCGAAGAGAGTGGTGTTTCTCTGCAGGCCACAGTCTCTCAGGAGCTTCTTCCTGTGTGGGGGAGTTGTATGAACCGGTGCCTGAAGGGAGAGGATGCCATCCAGAAGGGCCAGTGCACACAGTGGGTCCTGGCATGGGTGAGGGGTAGTGACCAGCGGGCGAGCTAGCTGCAGAGTGGGGGCCAAGTTCTTGGGCAAAGACGTAAGTCAGGGTGGGCCAGGTCTGCTCTATGATCAGACCTCCTGCACGGCTGCCCGGGATGGTACTAACAGCATATCTGCCCCGTAGGGGCAAAGGTGTTTAGGGTGTCAGGTAATGCGGCAGGGAAGCAACAGGCCATAGTGGGGCGTGGGGAGGGTTTCGGTGTCATCCTGAGAACCAAGAATCTGAGCGGTGTGGTCGTGGTGGGCTGCTTCAAGGAACAGGTGAGAGAGAAGAGATGGGCTGGCAAATGAAGAAATGAAAGGAGGCGGTGCTCAGCAAAGGGGCGTCAAATAGACAGATCTCACCAGTGGAGCAAGGGTGACAGGGATGCTGTGAAAGTGACAGGTTGGTGCAAGGATGACATGCATGGAGACTGCCACCATCAACACAGATGTCGTTGAACAGAGATGGGCCTGAGGATTGAGCGTGGAGAGCAAAGGAAAAAGTAGGTATAGTGACAGAAAAAGAGAGGAAAAATATAATACTGGGGAGACTTTCTCTTTTTTTGAGGAAGATTAGCCCTGAGCTAACATCTGCCACCAATCCTCCTCTTTGTGCTGAGGAAGACTGGCCCTGAGCTCATATCCGTGCCCATCTTCCTCTACTTTCTATGTGGGATGCCTGCCACAGCATGGCTTGCCAAGTGGTGTGTAGGTCCACGCCCAGGATCCGAACAGGCAAACCCCAGGCTGCCGAAGAGGAATGTGCGAACTTAACCAATGTGCCACCGGGCAGGCCCTTGGGGAGACTTTTATGTGGAAAAGTCTGCGTCTTTCAGGGGAAAGAAACGACAAAAGAGATGTCTTAAACTGGTCTAGAAGGAACATCGTGTTGAATGTCAGCCGAGTACAGAAGCTAGGAGTTGTGGAGTCTGAAGGGCCCTCAGGGAGGCGCTGAGTTCAAGAGGCTGAGCCACCTACAGGTCCAGCTGTATGACCTCAGGCGACCTTGCCAGCTTCCCTTTCCTCCTCTGGGAAACGGGGACGATCACACAGAAGTGTCACACTAAGCGGAAATGAGCCCAGGCCCTCACTCTTTCTCATGGCATCACACGGTAGCAGACACCCCCTCACCTTCTTATCACCTTAGCTCTCTTTGGAAAGCTCCTAGAAAAGTAAAATACAAAATCCTATTTCTTAATTTGTACTATTTTATTATATGCTTCCTCTTCTCCTTCAAATGGTTTTTAGGTTTATTCGTGATTGGGCAGGACTAACGATTTTTTTAAATCAGTGCTTAAATTGCTTTGAGACCTGTGTGAGCCTGTAGATTTTAGTTCACTGACTAAAACCAGCCCCTGAAGGACAAGTGCGTGTCTCCAGCACTTCCTCAGCACCACAAGGGTGGCCTGGGGCAGCCCTTGATAAACGGAAGTGCTCAAACAGGACATCTGTAGGGCAGGGATGTTATTCTGTACGAGACTGTAATGATGGATGCATGTCATTATCCATTTGTCAAAAGCCACCAAATGTACATCATCAAGAGTGGACCCTAATGTAAAGTATGGACTTTGGATGATACCGATGTGTCAGGGTAGGTTCCTGGACAGTGACAATGTCCCACTCTGACGCTGCATGTTGACAGCGGGGAGGTTGTGCATGTGCGAGGGCAGGCGGATATGTAATCAGTCTATTCACTCAACTTTGCTGTGAACCTAAAACTGCTCTAAAAAATAAAGTCTATATATTTAAAAAAAGGTAAGTGCTCAATAAATCCTTGTTAGATAAGTGGAAAAAAATAGGTCAATGTGACTTATAAGAACATATTATTATAAAAAAAGACTTAAAATGGTCACCTTTTGTTTCCTCCATTAAGTATTTCGAGTCAATGACAAAGTAGCGATCAGCTTCCCTACCTTACCCTCTGGCTCCAACCCCTCCCAACACACCCACTCACCCGCTTGGGGCTTCTGTAAAAGCTCTTCGCTGGGAACAGGATGTTTACTTCTTTGTGTATCTGTGTTAACTGGCAGCACTAGCATATGCTAAGTGCCTGGAGACTCGGGAACAATCAGATGGGAGGGCACCAGGGACCGAACAACACACATCAAGAGGAATGGCCGGGCTGAGCCAGGACGAGTTTCCAGCCAGAGCGGCGAGGAGGGGGGCGGGAGGGGAGGGCTTTCAGCGGGGGAAGGCACCCGGCGCGATCTGGGGGTGAATTACTGTTCTCTAATTGTTGGCTCAGCGTGGCCTCTTCCCCAGGGGAGGTGACTTTAATGGAGTATGGACAAAATCCTGTGTTTCTTCAACATCTCCTGCAATAATGAGCAATGTCCTCCCTGAGCTTCCTGCCCTTTTAATAGAGGCCATCTCCTGCACCTTCGTAAAAACGTCCAGAAAAAGAGGCTGCCGCAACCAAACCCACAACAGAGTTCTCAGGGCCACTGTGTACATCCCATCCTCAGTGGTGGCTGTTTCGGGCCATGATTCCACCTCCGACAGCACTAAAGGAGGGTAAGCCCAGAGACCCCTTCTCGGCCACCCTGCAGGTAGGGGAGCAGAAAGGCGCTTCCAGGTCACCCAGGCGGAGCCATTCCTTCCCGCTCCGGGTAGGGGCAGCTACAGACTGCGGGCACATGGGCGGCGGAAGGGGGCGCAGGGGAGTGTGTGACCTCGAGGGCACCTGGGAGCAGCGGGGAGAGTGGGCTACTCTGCCCCAGTCCAGCGGGATTCGGGAATTGGAAGGGGGCTTGAGTTATTTGCCTTTTCCTTTCCCTACTCTCCTCTCCATCCGAGTCTTTCTTACTTTTTCTCTTCATCCTGTCATTTAACGGCCCACATTATGGAAATAAAGCTATGTATGGTTCTCTACTGAATTTGGTGGGTCGCATTACAGGCACCCATTACAGAAGTCGGTGAATTGACGATTATATATTTCTTTCCCCCAAAGAAAAAGGGTGGAGGGGAGAGAGAAAGGAAAGAAATGTGCTGGTTGAAAACTGACTCCATTGCTACACTTCCTTGCGAGCAAGCTCACCCTCTCCCCGCCTCAAAATAAGGGCCTCTAAGGACAAACTTCGTTCGTCTGGCTCTGAAGAATTCATCCATTCATTCATTCAGGCCCACGTCCCAACGCCACGGAGGCAGGGAGGGCGAGTCGCCTCTGTCCCCACTGCTCTACCCAACAGAGGCAAACACCTCCCCTCCAGAAGGCAGGGACACTTGTGCAGGAGGGCTTGCAAAAGACAAAGAGACAGGAAAAAAGGAAGGAAGCACAGTAGATCAGCTGATAACTCGGCTCAGAAAGAGACGGCGGCTGTGGACCGGGCCCGCGGGAGAGAGCGCGGAGCAGCGGGGAAGCAGGGCCTGGCCGGGCCGGGGCTGCTCCGCCCGCCCCCTCTGGGCGGGGCTATGCCCAGGCGGGACGCCATTGGCGTGCCGGCAGCTCCTCGGGCCAATCAGCGCGGGGCCGGGTCCGCCGGCACCGCCCACCGCGAGCGCTGGCCGCTCGGCCAGGCTCAGCCCAACAGGTGAGGCCGGAGAGCCGAGCGCAGGCCGGTCACGTGGGCGCGGGCGGAGGCACAGCCCGGCCGCCAGCCCCGCCCCAGCACTGGACGCTCCGCCATCTGGCTCCGGGGCTCAGCAGTCCAGGGACCAGATGCAGTGATCCCACGCACACGGGGGCCGGGCCGACTGGCTCCCGAGGCCCAGCCGCGGAGCCATTTTCTCTGGCCTCGGAGGCGCTCGGCCGCCCTTCCAGAACGGAGGCTGCCCGAAGGAGAGCCACGTGGCCGCGCCCGGGCCTGTCTGGGGCCATGTCGGACGCTTCTGTCACCAGACCTTTGCTCCTGCCCCCACTCACTAAATCAAGAGTGTGCGTGAAAAATCTGCCGCTTCTTACTTCCCTTCCCAGAGTTATTTTTTTCACTCTCCATTTGTTGCCCAAGCCTCATATTACCCAGAACAATCTTTCAGCATTTTATGGGGTTCTAAGCAAGTGTAACCATGTTACGGAGTGTGGGACAAAGATTTGGGAGAAAACAGGGATTCTGAATCACCCGCCCCCGATCATTCACAGTCTAGTCAAAAGAGGTTAAAAGTACTCACTCCTTGGCAAGAGATAGTCTAGCCTCGGCTGAGAGAGTCAACTTGATGTTAAACCCCGAGTCTTATTTTAACACCTCTGCTGTATTTAGAAGAAAAATATTTTGTTCCAAGAATTTCTCTCTTCCGTTACAAATTTATCAACTTAAAGTCACAGTGAACATGTGTAAGTGTATGTGCGTGTATACACACAATTTTATAATGCAGGTAGAAAACATAAATTCCTCTCTGGCAGCACTCTTTAACCAGCTCTGTCTCCACCGATCTGGACTCATAAATTTCAAACACAGCTCTCTTTGGGAGGCCAACAAACTCTTAAATAGCTTTGCTATTTAAACATGTTTCATCCATGACACAATGAAGTACATTTTTTGAATGACCCAGTAACCTATGCTATTTTTAATATTTTTCAAGTCACGGTAATGTGTATTTAAAGGAAGAATTTAAGATATAGAAATAATATAAAGAAAATTAAATATCGCTCATCTATGTGCAAAGAAAATTAATGGGGGGCTTTATTAGCATTAGCAGTATTGTAACACATGGCCTCTTGGCTGCAATGAAAATTATTTATTATCATATTATTAAGCTGGTAATTGCTTCTCACATCCTAAACTTTTCCCCAAATCTAAAATCAGAAAGAAAAATCAATATCCATTAACGTCAATGCTATTGGATGCTACTTTTATTTTGGTATAGTTTGACAGGAATATGAGAATTCTAACAATAAAATGTTTTAAATATTAAAAAAAAGTTTCATGCTCCACTTACAAGTAGTTTTCAAAGATATCAGTATCTCATTTCTTTTTGGTCACGGTAAATGTTTTCATTTGAGTTAGGCAGCATATTGTATTCATTACCCTTGAAAATATGCCCCATACTTGGCAAATTCATTTTGCTGGGGTTCCTGACCATCATAACCGGCCAGGACTGAAATTTCCCTGACTGTCTGAGATCACCGACTGGTAAATGAGAGAGGCAGCACCCTATTTGGAAACTAACTCTATTCACAGCAAAAGAAATGCTCATTATGCTCTGCCTTTAGAGTGGACATTTTGTGTTTCTGTCAATCAACTTAATTTCCATGTTCATAGAGTGAGAACATAAAGTATTCAAAAACTACTGACAGAGCAGTCGGCGAGCAGTCTTGGTCACGTATTTCACTTCTGAAGCTTTAAGTAAATGCGACTGCTCTGATTCATAACACTAGCTGGCTGGTGGGTTGTTTTTTTAAATTCCTGGTGTGCTTTTAAATTCTAAATAATTTTAGTGATTCAAAGAGTCATCTTATATAATCAGAAAAGCTTATGTCCTACAACATGTTCTAAACAAGAAGATAAATCAACATACACATTCAGAATGAGGTTCTGACATGATTGATTTTCCAAAATATCTAAAAGTTTTTCTTCAAACAAAAGAAAACACCAAACTAGAAAAACAGAAGCTGTGATAGTTCATTTTAAAGTTTCAAATAATACAACTTTAGCTGGAAAGATGTATTTTATAAAAATATTAGTCTATATTAAATCGTAAATTTTCAATAATCAGCCTCCATTAAAAAGGAAACTCTAATCAGCTTAGTCAAATGGTACCATTTTGATAAATATTTTTTAACACATGGGCTGCAACCTAATTTTTAAAGACCTCTTCAATACTAACGTATCATTTGGAAGATAAGAAGTGTAATTTAATTCATACATTTCAGCATTTTATTTATCTAAAACAATAGGTTGCTATTAAATATTGACTACTTTATTAACTCAGAGCATCTGGGAAAACACTTATGATTAGGTTAATTTATGTTATATTTTCCCCTCAACTTGTAAAAGATTAATCAACCATTTTATGGTCTAATTTAGGTGCCTAATTAAAAACAGAGTTCCACACATGCTACTCTGTCCTGCTAATAAATCTTGACAGCTTTGTAACACGATGGTTGGTATTTCAAATTGTTGCATATAAATGTAGAGTTTTGATCTTCGCCCAGCAGCCTGAAGTGAGTGACATACTTGGCTTAAACTCCAGGACTGAGAAAGTGCAATTACTTTGAAAAGGATTATCCCCAATCAGATCTTATCTAAAATTCCCCTTAGTGAAGACAGAAACAGGCTTTGCCACCAAGTTTGTAGAAACAGACTAGGAAAATGGGGAGAAATTAGTTTTCTCAGCATTTGTTAAAAATGTAAAGTTGCTATTTTCAGCTAATAGCTTCCAAAAGGGGATTTTCTGAACTTACTGGGTTTTAGAATCTAATTGCAAAGAAATCTACTATAATTGCCTTCTGGTTACTAAGTACAAGTTTTCAGTCTTGGAGTAGGGCACTGTGCTTTTTTTAAATGAATGAATTCATTCCTAGGAGTTGAAACATCTCATTTAACCCTATGGCCTCCCTCACCTCCCAGCCTTAAAAAAGGGCAAATGGAAGAGAATAAACCTACTCAGTGGGGACACTTGCTATGTTTTCTCAGCTTTTCTACTCGAGGGATATTTTTGTCATTTTATTGACTCCTTTGACTGCAACTGTCCTGAGCAGGCGGAGAAATGAAACTGCCACAGTGATGAAATTTGCCTCACTCTAGTTATAAACCCACTTTGATGGAGGAACTGGCCTGTCCTGGAGCTGATACCGTCTTTTAAAGCGAATGACCAAGTGAGCAATTCACACTGAGGTCACTGGAGGCACATCAGGAAACTCCAACTCTTTTAAAGCAAACCCAGTTTTGAACTCATCGTGTATGACCAACATTATGTTTTGGTCACTTAAGCGAGGGAATGTGGCACAGAGTGACCTCTGGAGCCGGACTGCCTGGGTTGGCATTTCAGCTTTGCCATTTTCCAGCTGTGAGACCTGGAGCCAGTTGCCTAACATCTCTGTGCCTGTGTTTCCTCATCTGTAAAAGTACCTACTTCACAGGATTGTAATGAGGATTAAATTTGCTAATCCTGTAAAACTTGAAACAGTGCCTGGCACAGAGGGAAAACATTCAGTAAGTGTTAGCTACCAACATTATTAAACCACACACACACTACACTTTTTTTAATGTGGCCACAGTATTTAAGTGTCGGCTTATTTTATACAACCAAAAATGGAAAGAGGAGTCAAGGTGAGGAAGGAGTGTCTGCCACTGTAAAATCCAGGGCATACTTCTATAAAAAAATAATAATCATACGGCATTTGGCTAACTTAATTCCCAAACTGAGGTCATTAAAATTCATGAAAATCTACCAAACTAAAGCCAAATCAAAAAGAGAAACTTACTAAAGAATGTATATATTTAATTTGAGACCATTCAAAGTTTAAATCAATATTCAAGAGCATGAACGTACAGGGTACTCCTTCTCTCCCCTCGTATATGTGAGGTCCTCCTGAGCCACAGCCCCGATTTCTCAAATGCTGGTGTCATCCGTGGCATAAGAGAAAGGCCAGTTTCACAAAAGTCCTGAGAAACCACTCTTGAGGTGCTCACCAGCACCTGCTAAACTGGCGAGGCCAGATTCAGAGAGAGAATTGGACAGTGAACTGGCAACTAAACCCACAAGAGTCTTACTCCCAGACTGAAACAAACTTGGGTTCCAGGGCAGATGGACGGCAGGGGCCAGGACTCGCACGTTGGACTTCTGCAGCAGATAAGGGAGCAGAAATCTCCCACTCTCTGTGGGCGGGGGAAGGTCAGCTCTGCGTGGCAAGCACGGTGGGCTCCATCCCACCGTGATCTCCCCTGTTGGAGCTGAGGGTATCTGGTTATGTCAAGTGGAAGGAACTGCAATCAAATTCCGAGACTTCATGCAAATCCGTCCAGGCCCTGGGCTACTGGTTAGGCCACTACCAAGACTGTGTAACAACCAATTAGACCCATTAACGACTTGCTCGGACACAGCCAAGATCTCGTTCTCCAGTCCATTAGGACGATGACCCTCGCATTCAACCATCCGTGCCCACAGTTTTTTAATGCCTTCAAAATGTCTCCCCTTCTCTCTTATTTTCTAGTTTTGAGGACTTGTTTTAACCACGTTTCTGAACTGCAGCTCTCGCTGGGTAATTATTATTTATACTCTTCTGCAATCTGCTGCCTGATTGTAGGACGAGCGGGAGACACCATGGAGCGCACCTCCGGCGAGCACCAGGGCTTGGCCGAGCGGCCAGAACTCCAGCGAGGGGCAGGGGGCTCCCTGGGCACCGGATTTTAGGAAAAGCGTTCTCGATCAAGTGTCTCCTCCCCGTGTGTCTGTTTAAAGTTAAAACGGCGGCCTTTAAAATAATTAAGTCCACACATCTGCCCAGACATCCAAGAATATTCATTAATTTAAAATTCTTAATTAAGCCAATGGTATTTAAAAGACTTTTTTTCCCTTAAAAAAACCCACTGATCCAGCGGCCACGCCCGGCGCTGATGGAGCAGCCCCGGGAACGCAGCGTTCGGGGCGAGCCGCTGTGTCCGCAGTTGGCTCCTCCCGCCGCCCGGTCCGCGGGGTCAGCGCCGCGGACCCCGGGCCTCTGGGCCCCGACGGTCCAGTTCCTCAGTTTAGAGCGATGGCTCGGGGGGATGATGAACTTCCCACCTCCCGCGGCCCGGCCCAGCCCCCGCGGTCCCCCAGACCAGCTGCCCCGCGCGGCCGCTCGCATGGCGCCCCGGACGCCTGTCCTGCCCGAGGCCCCGGGCTGCGCTCCCCGCTGCAGGCGCGGTGAGGGTTTCCAGGGCGCCTCGGCTCTTTATTGGGCGTTTTCGAGTCAATCAAAAGGAACGTGGCAGGTGGAGGGCGGCCGCCTAAGAGACTGCGCGCATCTTCCTGTGGGGATTTCCACAGCCTGCCCCAGGTGCCTCTGAAGCCGCCCGACATTAAGGAGTCCCTTATTTTCCTGCCAGTTCCTTCCAATCCGGCCCCCAATGTGTCTGATCTCAGAAAATCTCGGGCTGCCTCCGGCCTCTGGTGGGTTCCAACTAGAAGGGAGCTAGCGATAGCCTGCCATCCCATCCACCCGGAATCACCATCCCAGAAGGAGCAGGAGGCGTGGGGGTAGAAGTAATAATAACAATACAATCGATAAAGACAACAGCTGACAATTAGAGAGAACCCCCTGTGCCAGCCCGGCGGCACCTTAGCGCACCCGCGCGTTCGCTCCTTCCTGCCCTGTGGAGAACCCACTGCAGAGAACAGAGCACTGAGGCTCACGCCTCTAGCGAGCTGCCAGAGCCAGGACGGGAGTGCAGGCGTCGGACTCCAGAGCCCCTATTCTCCCCCACCGGTGTCCACCGCCCGGGACGGCGGGAAGGGTGACTGTCACGGCTGGCTTAACTTCGAGACTTGGGCAACTCCTGATAATAATGAAAACATTAAGGACAAAAGTGGGGGCGAGGCTGGGAAGAGAGCGGTTTTAATCCGCCGGGTCAGCCCCCTTTTAACTGCCAGCCTCTCCGGGTCCTGAAAGGGGGAAAGGAGGGACGGGGGCAGGCAGTGGGGCTCGGTTCGACTCTCCCTTTTGTTTTCCATAGTCTCAAGCCTTTTGGAGGCTAACTGGACATGGGGGGGGGGGGGAGGGGGGACTGGGGGGGGGCGGGCTTGTGGGGGTGGGGGGGTGATGACCGGAAAGAAGGGGTGGGAGCCGCTGGCCAGGCCCCTGGTTAGCGACGAGGTTTCCGAAGGCCGGAGTCTGGAACCCCTGCCCACTCGCACCTCACTGGAAGCTCGGTCATCCCAACAGCCCACCCCAAACACCAGTAGCTGCCGGAAGCGTTGGGCAGAGGTCGCGATTATGACCCCGGGAGCTGCTGTCCCTTTGGAACCGGACCCAAAATACGACCCCAAAACCAAGTTTCCGGAAGCCCCGACCTCCTGGCAACCCGAATTTCTCAATCAAAGGGCCCCCGAATACTCTGCGCCCGGACGTGTAAAGGGCCTGCGGGCACACGCGTCCCTGCCCTCGTTCTCCCAGCGCCCGGGCGCAGGAGGCGGAAAGGGACCGGTCGCGCCCGGGGCGCCGCGAAGCCTTCAAAGCCGCGCGCCGCCCGCCGCCCGCGCCGGCTGCAGTGCGCGCCTTTGCCCGACAGGGACCAGCACCGCTCCACGCTCCGCGCGCCACCCGCCCGCCAGGCGGAGGCGCCGGCCGCTCGCCCAGCTCACCCTCCCGAGCCCAAGCTGCTCACCCGCGAAGCCGGTCTGACCCTCTTCGGGTTCCAGCAAGGAGAAGGACTGTAACGAAAAAGTTAACAGCCTCCCCGCGACCTCGCAGACTGCGTCGCTCCCATCCCCCATCCCCATCTGGGGAGCAGAAGCTGCTCTGGAAGTCGGTCTAGGGCGGAGACCGCGACCGGCGGGGCGCACAACGTCCCGGGCTCCGAGAGGAAAAATATAATACGAGCAATACTGGATTGATTTCGTTTGGGACACGACCACAGTTAGAGGGTTGCGCCCTTCCCTGAGCGCCGTCTCAGTCGCTGGCCCCCCCACCCCCTCTTTTGAGGAGAGCTCGCCTGATGAATTCTAGGGCACCGTGGACCGCTGAGCCGCCAGAACACCTCGAGAAGTTTCTACGGGTTGCGGCGAGAGCGAAGCCCGGCGCACCCGGTACCGGGCTGGGGCAGGATCCTGGGCGCCGCCGGCCAGCACCACGCGGTCGTTCCTCCGCGCTCCCCTTCCCTCCCCCGGTGGTCCCAGGCTGTACCCGTGTCACTTCCCCAGCACACGCCACGTCTCTCTTCTCTCCCGGGCAGGATCGCGCAGCTGGCGCCCCTGACCCTGGCGGGGAAACTCACCGGTACCAGGCCAGGCCCTTGTGGTAGCTGCGGTCGAAGAAGTGGGGCTCGGCGCCCACGGCGCGCACGTCGGGGTGCACGCGCAGGAACTCCAGCAGCGCCCGCGTGCCGCCCTTCTTCACGCCGATGATGATGGCCTGCGGCAGCTGCTTGCTCCCGGACCCACTAAAGAAGCTGGAGATGGGGCTGGGAGAGTCCGGCGCCTCGGGACTCTGCTCCTCCTGGCTTGCGGCGCCCTCGGCCGTCTCCTTGCCCGCAGTCAACGGGGTGGCCGGTGCCGCTTGGAACGGCAGCCTGAGGGGAGTCCCGTCCGGAGCCGAGGCCAGGGCTGGCGGGGCGTGGGCGGCGCGGGACCCCGAGCCCAGCAGCAGCAGCCCGGGCGCGGCGGCGCAGGAGCTGGCGCACGAGTACAGGAACATGTAGAGCCAGATGCAGAGCATGGCGAAGAGCAGCGCGAGCTTCCTCCTCACCGGTGGCGGGGGCGGCGGCGGCTGCGGCAGGAGCCGGCCGGGGACATCGAGGCAGGATCGGCTGCCGCTCAGGAGCTGCCCCATGCGCTGCCCGCAGGCGCGGCGAGGGGCATGGCTCAGCACATGGCGCGGGTCCCGCCGGAGTAGTCAGTGCGGAGAGAGTTCCCTGGCCGGGTGGACGCCCGGGTGGTTCGGTTTATTGCCCCCGCGCGCCCGCGGCGGCCGCTGCTGCTGCTGCTGCTCTTCCCCAGGTGGCGGCGGCAGCCGTAGCGGCGGCGGCTTTTGACATGTTGCCCGGGAGGAGCCGCAACTGGAACGAAAGTCTGGGTGGCGGCAACTGCTGGCCGAGGGGCGGCTCTTGCGGCGCGACGCCCCGCTCGGGGCCAGGAGAAGGCTGCACTTCTGCGCCCTGGCCGCTCCAGACGGTGCGCACGGCCGCTCTCCGGGGCTGCCCCTTCGCCGTCCTGCGAACTGCGCCTGGAGCGCAGCCCCGGCACTTTCCGGCGCTGGCTGCGAAGGAAAACTGCGCAGGAACAGAGCCGCGGGGCGAGCTGGAGTGGGCGGGCCCGGCCTTCCGGAGTGACGGGTCGCTCCACCTACCAGAAACCCGGAGCCCCATGCAAATACGGGCGCTTCGCTGCGGGTTCAGCAGCCAACCGGCTCCCGGTATGTGGGGGTGTGGAAAGAGTTTGGGGCGGTAGAGAGCGATTCGGGATTGCTATTGGCTGCAGGACAAGAGACGGGCTCAGAGGGGCGGAGCCAGAGGCTGCTGACAGGAGCAGACGGTGGGAAGGATGCTGGAGAGACCCAGTGCTGGGAGAGTTCTGCCCCTACCGAGTGGTGCGCTCCGGCACCCGCGCGCATTTCCGCGCTCGCTCCCCAGGAACCAGCCTTGGCTGTAGTTGCCCTGATTTCGGAACGCGAATCCCCATCCAGATGTTTCGCGGGCGGGCTCGTGATATGTGTGTGTGTGTAGTGAAGTAGGGAGGGGGCTGGAGAAGCGAGAGTCACGCGGAGATGTATGCAGCCCCCGAACTCCCCCATCCCACGCTGGGACTCAGAGAGGGGCCGTTCCCGGACAGACACCGGTTTAGGAAGTTTAAATGGAAAGAAAGCATGTTTGGAAATCACTGTCAACTTTTTTTTTTTTTTTTAATTTTAAGTCTTTCCTTCTTATTCTTTGCAAGGACTTGATCTCTCTCGGGCTGCCGGTTAACTGTGATCGGTGTAAACTGTCCTCAGGAAAAATCTTCCTTAGCTTCCCAAACTGCTGGGGAAAGGTCGGGAGAGCGAAGGGAGGAATTAACTGGGAGATGGAGACTGGTAAAGTTTCATGGTCGAAAAGTGATTGTGAAAGTCACATGTAGAAAGTTTTGTCCCGACATGGGTTGTTGGGGACGTTAGGTTTAAGAAAAAATTCTATCTTGCCTTTTCCCTTAATAAATATTAAAGCCAACATTTGCCTTCATTTCGGACAGTTTGGTTTGCTGACCTGTTACTCTAATAGGTGTTGATTTTGGTCACCGATTTTTTTTTTAAGTCAAACGTCAACTTGGAGCAAATCGATCACTGAGCTGCACTTATTGAATAGTCAAAGGTCCACTGAAAGCCGCTCTCCCCTGTTCCCTTTCGTAAAATGACCTGCCGGCCCCGGGCAGGGGCGAGGGCGGAGGATCTGAGCTTCCAAGGAGCTGCTGGGGAAGCGCGGCGAGGGGTGCCGCCCCCTGCTGCGTTCTTGCCCGGCGTTTGGAGGTAGGAACTCGGGATGCTGAAGTTCATCCTGGTGGTGTTCAGACAGTTTTCGATGCCTGCAACCTGTCCCCTGCGGGGCAACCGGCCTCCAACACCCTGCTGCGCGCCATCCCGGGACAGAAAGTTCCCTCCGACTCCAACCCCACTGTGGCCCCCGGAGCTGAGTGTCGCCCACCAGGTGACTCACCGAGAGCCGCCGCCCGCGCTGGAGTTCACCGACCGCGCAGCTGGGCGCGGCGGAACCGACCTGAGTCCTGGTCGCTCTGCCGCGCTGTCCCGGACTGGCCACCGGCCGCCAGCCCCGCGCGCTCTCACTCTCCTGCTAAGTAAATATCCCCAAGTGTCCAGAGTCCCCGCAGCCCTAACCCGGGGTCGGTTCCCCTCTGTCGGGAGCAAACTGAGAAAGCCAGTCTGCCTTTAGGGCCTCGGGTTCGAAAATGTGCCGAGAGAGGCGGCGATGATCCGGGAGGGTTCAGATAACTCAGCGGCCACCGAGGCACCGACACGCCGGGGCTGTGCTCTGCGCGACCTCCTTGTCACTACCTTGAGCCCAAGACATTTTCCTACAAAACTATTGAGGGGGAAATAATTTAGGCAGAGGATTTTCCTCCCCCTTTTGTATTCGCAGGAGGAATTTCTTTCAGCTTTTCTTTTCCCCTTTCGCTGGATGTTGTGTTTGTTCTTCGGAGTGACTTATTCACCCTTAGTTTTTAAAATTTAATTAATTAATTAATTGCTTTTTTTAAACTTCTAAAACATGAGAATCTATTTCTGAGCCTTACTCAACCCTTTATTTTGGATATGTGAGAGGGGAAACGTTAGTGTCTCCGAAGGGTGTGTCGTCAAATTCACGTTATTTCGGGGGGAAATGAAGTTACTGTCTTCGATGTTTAGGTTGCTACGAGTTTGCTGACTTTGGTGGATTTTGTGCGGAGGTTGGTAGTGGTTTATGATTTGTGTGTGTTCGGGCGAATCGTAGCTCCCATGTGGCTAACTTCAGGCCTGGATGGGTGGGAATCTTATAGTTGTTTTTTAAAAAAGATTTTGATAATCCGAATAAAAATGGTTTCTGTCCCAAGGGTTAGCAAAGTGCTGTGCAAAAGAAAAAAAAGTAAGCGGATAAAAAAAAAAGCTTCTTGGGGTTTTTTGAGTTTTTTTTTTTTTTCCGGGGGTGAAGGGAGGGAGGAAGTGGAAGCTAAGATGTGGGCGTCGGAAATTGCCCGGAGTGTTCCGCAGGGCTGAGCGCCCCAGAGCCGAGTCGTCGTCGGAGTCGAGCCGGCGCGCGTTCAGCCGCCACCACGAGGAACGATGCGGTAGCCCGGGGTGCACAGCGCCGCCCGGGTTTCTGCGGCCCCAGGTCGGCTGCTCATTTGGGGCCCCAGCAGCGCCCGGGCGGGCTTTGAAGCGGCAGGCACAACAGGGTCTGGGCCGCCACCCGACGCTTTGGCCCTTTCTCCCGCTTGGCTGCTCCGCCCGCTGCGCTGGGGATGGGCCCCGAAATCCCCACGCACGGCTGCTGTTACAGGCGCAGTCTTTGGCAAACGCCCTCTCCCGCATCATTCCATTCTGCGGATGCGGAACCCGAGGCCCGGCCCAGCCCTGCACCGAGCGGGTGGCGAAGCTGACTGTGAACCCAGTTTGCACCTCTGCCCTTAACCATTGCTCAGCGGTACCGGGTCCCCCCACGCCAGAGCCTGGCCATCAGCAAAGCGCGGCCACCCAAACGGGGAGCAAGGTTTACCTTTGATAAACTTATCAGATTCTTTTTACTCGGAAAATCTAGAAAGGAGCGAATTTAATTTCAGCACACCTGTTAGGTTTATATATATTTTTTTTAAAGATTGGCACCTGAGCTAACATCTGTTTCCAATCTTCTGTTTTTTTCCTTCTTCTCCCCAAAGCTCCCCAGTACATAGTTGTATATTCTAGTTGTGGGTCATTCTAGCGTGGCATGTGGGACGCCGCCTCAGAGTGGCTTGATGAGTGGTGCTAGGTCCGCTCCCAGGATCCAAACTGGCGAAACGCCGGGCCATCGAAGCGGAGCGTGCGAACTTAACCACTTGGCCACAGGCAGCCTCTAGCTTTATGTTTTCTTTTGGCTGGTTTGTGTGGGATTACCTAATGGGGGTGCTCACCTAGGGCCTCTGAGGGTTCTAATCTGGCAGGCAGCCCCTCTCCTTTAGAAAGGGGCCATCTCCTTTTCCTCTTCCCCCAGGTCCTGCTGCCAACGACCCGCTGTGTGACCCCAGTCGTGTCACTCTCTGGCCCTAAAATTCCCCATCTGTAAAAGAGGGGACTTGAGCCAAAAGATCCCCGGGATATTTTCCGCCTGAAGGGTCTCTGATTCCGGGCTCGGGAGGGGAGCGCCCCCAGCTGCTCAAGCACCGCCGGCTCCGCCTCCTGACCCGGGGCCTCCATGCCGGGCTGCAGAGGATGCCTTTCCTGGGGCTGCCGGAGCCGGTGGCCGCAGCCTGGTTCCTGTCACCGGAACCCGTACCCTCTTCCCGCTCGCAGCCCCCCGCCAGCGAGGCCGTCCCTCGGGGGTTCACAGCTGCGAGCTCGCGCGCCTCCTCCCCGCGCCGGGGTCAAGGGCGCCGGGCCGGGCGCCGCTCCAACGCCCGCCCGCCAGGGAGCGCTCCGGCAGCTGCCGGCCGGCGGGAGGCGGGGCCCGCCGGGCTCCCCGGCACGCGGGGGAGGCGACTCGCCCCTCCGCTCGGGCTCCTGCGGCGCCTCCGCGCCCCCCGGACCCCTGCGGCCGCCCAAGGCTGGGGTGTCTCCGCGCGCGGTACCCGCTTCTCTTCCGGGGTCGAGGGCGCCGCCCGCACGGGGAGCTCCCGGCCAGAGGTGGGCCCCGCACACGCAGACGGGGGATTAGAAATTCCTCGTAGCGGTGGCTGGAGGCTCCACCCCGAGGAAGGAGCCGCTTCCCCGCGCCGAGCTCCATCTGCGCCCGAGGGAACGTGTCTGGAGCGGCCGCAGATGGACCCGGCGCCCCGCGGCCCGGGCTTCGGGCAGCGGTCCTCACAGTGAGGCTGCCATGTACGGGGAGCCCTCTGCAAATCACACGAGAGGGGTGATCGCTCTTGTCTTGGAAGTAAAAGAATTGTGATGCCCAAATTGGTTTGCAGACTTGCGTGCTGAGGAGTCCAGGTTGTGCGCTGACTCCTAATCCTTCCTCCACGCTGCGCCCTGCTCTGGGCCGAAGGTTGCCTCGCCCTCTGGGGAATGGGCAGAGAAGGGGGTGGAAGACTGAGGGAGAGGTATTTATGCCCCAGGCGCCCACTTGGCTGGGTCATCAAAGGTTGGCTGCTTCCCTTTCCTGGAAGACACAGCTCGTGTCAGGGAGTCCTGTCCACACAGCCTTGCTGTCACCAGAGTCTGCAATGGCTGTCCCCCTCACCTCTTCAGGGCCAGGGCCGTAAAGGCGGCTCCCTTTAGAGCGCCAAGGTCCTATGCTGTTCCTGTGCGTTCTGTCCTCCTCCAGCTCCTTTGTAAGTAGTCCTTTCATAACACTCTCCCCAAATTCCCCAGAGTGTGCCCTGGCTTTCCTGTCAGGACCCTGACATGTGACTCAGCAGAGCTGCATTACTTTTCCTCATCTGGTTCCCAACCACTTCCTGGCTGTGTGACTTTGAATAAGAAACACAACCCTTCTGAGCCTCAGTACCCCTGTCTGTCATCGTGCTCCTCTTTGGCAAATGCCTGCAGCCCCGCCCCTCCTCCATCACACTCTCCTGGCAATGGAGATCCTCCAAAGCCCACTCTGTCTTCACCCTTCCTGGCCTGAGCCGCTGCATTGAGGGAGGAAGTCACACTCCAGAGATGACTGGTCCGCTTCAATTTTCCCACCACAAACTTCCTCTGGGCACAGAAAGGCGCCCTGCAACTCTCCCACGCATCTCCAGGAGGCCCACTTTCTGAATCCCTGAGACAAGCATTTTTTCCTTCTCTCCCACAAGAGACAGCATTTCTCAAAGCTTCTTTGAGAAGGTAGATGCTGACATGGGATTGTCACACCTTCCCACCACCAAACTTCCATGCTGACCTCCACCCACTCCCCATCCCCTTCTTCCCTCTGCCACACTGGAGGAGGCTGCAGGCCAGCCTGACCGCCAGTGGTGCTCTGGATGTCAGCCATTCCCACCTCAAGGATGTCTCTTTTCCCATCTCCTGGCCTCTGAGCCATCATTCTCTCCCTGTGGTGGACACTGATGTGCCACCCAGACCCCGTCAGTGAAGGACATGCTGCCCCAGCTGCTGATGTGCTGTCAGCGCACAGCCTCCACTGTCAGCCCCTCCACAGTTGCTGAGTGTTGCTGCAGAGAGCAGCTGAAGGTCATGCCCCTCCCCCAGGTGATCCCCATCCAATGACTGGCTGGGGGGTGTGGTAAAGGCTGGTCATCCCAGCCAACTCCAGACATCTCTGAAGGGCAGTCCGGCTCCAAAGTCTCCTTCAGGGTTGGCAAATTTGGGCCTGCATCACAGCTGGCCTTCTCGCTCTGCCACTGCTTCCTCCTCCTCCCTCCTGCAGGTGTTGGTCCCAAGGGCGCTCCCTCACAAACATCCTGTACCCTTGCCTGGGAACCCACCCTGACTCTCCCTCTCTGTGGTGTGGTTTGCATCAGCATCCAAACACAGTCCGATTTTTTCGCTCCTCTTCATAGCCAAACACATGTACAGTTTCTACTTTCTTTTCATTTCCTCTTTATTATGCTAGTTTTTTTTCTTCTTTTTCTTCAGTGAAGGAAAAATTTATACAAACACTGAAAATATCAAATTTGTCAGAAAGGCAGAATTGAATATGACTCGCTGACCCCAACCCCCAAGTCACTCTCTCCAGAGGCAACCACTGTTGCTGAATATTTTATGCAAAAACAAGTATATATTTTTTCTAATGGGAGCAGTAAATAGTAACATTCTGCCATGACCATTCTATATCAGTGTGTGGGTGTGTTTAAAAATGCTAACTTATATATAACTTCAATTTAAAAATGACGGAATTATAGAGGCTGGTCCAGTGGCATGGTGGTTAAGTTCGCGCCCTCCACTTCAGCGGCCTGGGGTTCATGGGTTCGGATCCCAGGCGTGGACCTACACACTGCTCATCAGGCCATGCGGTGGGGGCATCCTACATACAAAATAGAGGAAGATTGGCACAGATGTTAGCTCAGCCACAATCTTCCTCACACACAAAAAAAGAGGGAATTATTGAAGTAATAAATGTCTCTTTATCCTTGGGAGTATGGTTTCCTAAAAGGTACCTTTAAGGAAGAGAATAAAATGCATGAGTTTGGAGTCATATTTTTTTAAACTACATATTTTACTGTTAGATAGTTTTTATTCGCTCCTTGCTTTGAAAAGTAGATAAAGTAGCACACTTATTTTACTTGTTTTCACCCCTCTAACCTTAAAGAAATTAACTAGTGTATACTTTATTTCACTTTAAGGTTGATAATATTTACACTCTTAGCCACAATTCCGTGAGTTGTCTACTCTTAGTTTTATTTTTATGTGACTCAAGGGAACCAAGACATCTGAGAGCTTCATCTTTGATACATATTGTAGTTGGCTGGAATTATGGAATAAATAGCTATCGTTGATATTGTTTTGAGAAGTGTTTATGGATGCTGTACCTCTTGATATCTTGCATGCTTGAGAATGTCTGTCTGTTGCCTTTTTAGACTTGAAGAAAAATTTGGCTGAGTATAAAATTCCTGGGTTACACTTTTTTCCACTTAGAAGCCTATGAAACTTATTTTGCTTTCTCCTGGCATAGAAGGCTGCTAGTTCATCCTTTGATGGCATCCATTCTGCGACTGAGCACATCTACTGAGTACGATATTTCAATCATCGTATATGTTATATCTGGCATCTATTATTTTTAGCTGCTTGTTTGCATGCCTCAATTGTCTAATTTTTCTCAGTGAGCTCATGCTTCTTGGGGCTATCAGCTGATAATAAGTAGCTGGGGAAAGACAGGACCCCAGGCCCTAGCCTGTGCCCCTCCATGTGTTTTTCAGGGTGGAAGAGAAGCTCTGCTGTTATAAACAGGACTCAACTACTACCTATGTAGCCTCCTGCCCTCCCAGCTTCAGATGCTCCACCTCTCAGGGGATCTGCAGGGACCTGAGCTTGGGGTGTTTCTGACTGCCGTTTGCCTACCTTGTCAAGAGAGGTGGTGGAGGACAGACACGGGGGAAGGAGCCCCCCTCCAGCCCACCTGAGGCACCTGTCCCTTCTCCACCCTAGGCTCCCATCTTCCTCCCCCAAAGTGAACCTAAAAGCCTTCTACCTTCCTAAGGCTTTCTCATGTTTCCTCCACCCCATGTACTGGCATCTCTTGCTTCTGTGGCATCTTCAGGGTTGAATTCATTCAAGGGAGAAAGTCTGGAACACGTGCTTGTCCAAAACCTGGATTCCAATTACCGACTACTTCCAAAGTTGAATAACGTCATCAGCCTGCATCTTGATAGTGGCTTTTCTCTATCAATTCTAATTGAAATAGAACTTTTCAGCTTTACAGTTTATTTCATCTTCTCAGGAACATATCTTTGTTTTGTAACATTGAGCATTCTTTGTATTCTGCTGTTTTGTTCTATTTTTTCAAGAATACTAATTATGCATATATTATGTCTTTGTTGTTCATACCGATCCTTCTCTCTACAATGATTTTAAATCTTAGATTTTTTCCAGGTTTTATGTGTGTATAATTGCTGTTAGCCTATCTACTAGAGCCTTGAAAATAAATTCAATTGTTTTCCTTTTTGCTATTTCTTCACTTTCTTCTTCCTCCTTCACTCTTTCCTGGTCTCTATCAGCAGGCTGCTTTTCTTTTCTCTCTTTTCTTTTTTTTTTTTTTGAGGAAGATTAGCGCTGAGCTAACTGCTGCCAATCCTCCCCTTTTTGCTGAGGAAGGCTGGCCCTGAGCTAACATCTGTGCCCATCTTCCTCTACTTTATATGTGGGACGCCTGCCACAGCATGGCATGCCACGAGGTGCCATGTCCGCACCCAGGATCCGAACCAGTGAACCCTGGGCCACCGAAGTGGAACGTGCACACTTAACTGCTGAGCCACTGGGCTGGCCCCTTGAATCTATTCTTTGACTTTGTTTTCAGAAGGATTCTATTACTTATAATTTTTTGAGAGTTTAGAGAATTATTATTCTTATTCCTAACTTTTATTTAATTAATAGGCTTTATTTTTTTAGAGCAGTTTTGGGTTTACAGAAAAACTGAGTGGAAAATACAGTGTTCCCACATATCTCCCCCCCATCACTCCCACACGCAGGTCCCCGTTAGTAACATCTTGCATTAGGGTGGTACATTGGTTACAATTGATCAGCCAATATTGATACATTGTGATTAACTAAAGTCTAGAGTTTACATTAGGGTTCACCCGTTGGGTTATACATGCAGAGAGTTTCGACACGTTTAGTGATGTGTATCCACCATTACAGTACCATACACAATATTTCACTGCCTTAAACATACCCATCTATTCATTCCTTCCTCCCCTCAAGCCCCTGGCGACCACTGATCTTTTTACTGTCTCCACAGTTTTGCCTTTTCCAGAATGTCAGATAGTTGGAATCATACAGAATGTTGCCATTTTAGACTGGTTCTTTCACTTAGCAAGACATATTTAATGTTCCTCCATGTCTTTTCATGGCTTGATGGTTCATTTCGTTTTATTGCTGAATAATATTCTATTGTCTGGATGTATCACTGTTTATTTATCTGTTCACCTACCGAAGGACATCTTGGTTGCTTCCAAGTTTTGGCAATTGTGAATGAGGCTGCTATAAACATCTGCGTACAGGTTTTGTGTGGACATAAGTTTTCAGCTCATTTGGGTAACTACAAAGCAGTGCAATTGCTGTGTCATATGGTAAGAATATGTTTATTTTTGTAAGAAACGACCATTGTGTCTCCCAAAGAGGTTGCGCCATTTTGCATTTTCACCAGCAATGAATGAGTTCCTGTTGCTTGACATCCTCACTAGCATGTGGTGTGTTATCTACTCCTCACTCTGTTATAAGATTTTTAAACTCATTCCTCTTGTGAGGTATGCTTTTTTCTCTTACTCTTTTTTAAATATATATTTTTTAAATTAGGAAGTATCTCAAACATATAGAAAAACAAAGAAAATAATATAAGAAACATCCTTGACTCCACTATCCATAAGTTTTAGCATAATTTCTTTTTTTAATAAAATATTCTAGAGACAGTTGAGTCTGCCTTTTTATTTTAATTAATGACACAGACTCATTTTTCTATTTTATTCTAGATTCTGTTTACCATCCGTTATCTTTGCTTCTTTGTTCTCATTTCTGATCTTCTGTTGGACTGTGCTTCTCTGTTTCCTCCCCTTATTGCTTTACTGATTTGGAAATTCCAGATGGAATACATGTGTTGTATGGTTGTGGCAGACTGTTGCACTAATGGTCCTCCATAAAGCCTGCCACTTGGAATCTGGGCCCTTATGTAGTCGTCTCTTATACTGAGTCTGTGTTTGGCCATGTGACTTGTTTTGACCAATGAGACAACTGCAAACATGACTCAAGCGGAGGCTTGAGAAGTGTTAGCACATTAGGGCATGTTGGAATGTTGGCATCACCCTCCTAATAATGAAAGGTCACATAGAGAGAGAGAGCCAACCATCCCAGCTGCCCTGAGACTCAGCTGAGCTCAACCCCCAGCTGACCCTCCAACTGAAGACGCCATGTTTTAAAGTATATCCGGGATCTATAAGACCTGCAGACATGCGAATGATGGCCATGGAGGAGGAAGTTCTTACCCACAGTTCCTTAGAAGCAGGAGGCACATGACAGAGCACCAGTGTGGGTCAGGAGGTACCGGGAGTGAGAGAAAGCTTGATTAAGAGCCTTTATTGTGGTTTCTGCAGGAAAGGTCATGCAAGGCAAGGAAGCAGGCTTGGGAGTGGCTAGTTTGAATAATCTCAGGGGGCTCTGGGGCATAGGGACTGTCCCTTGTAGTCTGGTACCTGGCCCTGGGTGATTAGGACAGAGGAATACTGCCTCCTGCAGTGTAAGAGCCAGAGAGAGGAGGTGGCTGGGTTGGTTTGCATATGATAGGCACCCTCCTGGGCAGTCTTTTGCAGTCTCCAAGAAATGGCTAGCCCAGGGAGGAGTAATCTCTCCCCAGTCAGCTCAGTGAGGTCCCAGATGCCAGAGTATCCAGAAGACAAAAAATAAGAAAATATAGTTAAGGGACTGGCCTGGTGGCATAGTGATTAAGCTCCCGTGCTGTGCTTTGGCGGCCCAGGGTTCACAGGTTCAGATCCCAGGGGCGGACCTACATACTGCTCATCAAGCCATGCTATGGCAGGCGTCCCACATACAAAACAGAGGAAGATTGGCACAGACGTTAGTTGAGGGACAATCTTCCTCACCAAAAAAAAAAAAAGAAAATATAGTTAATGCAAGCCACACAGGTATAACTAGTAAAGAAACTACCCAGCTAACCAACGGAATCATGAGGAATATTAAAATGTCGTTTTAAGTCTTGAAGTTTTGAGCTGATTTGTTATGCAGCAATTGACAACAGAAACCATGGATATCCTTAAATTCGTTATGTTCAGATGCAGGAAAGTCTTATTTTTTTTCAAAGAGCTCATTTGTCTGTAGATATGTTTTCAGAACCTTTTGACTTTGTGCCATTCTGATTCTTTTCCTCCTTTTAAGTAACTGTGTTGTCTAGAAGCTGGAAGTATTTCTCTTTATTCTGGGACTTGTCTGAGGATAGAAAACGTTCTCAACCATCCTGTCAGGAGCTTAGTAAAGCTCCTCAGGGGAGAGTCAGATCTTCCGCGAAGACAATTTTCCTTTATTAGGTGAGTTCTTGCCTCTCCCTCCCTTTATTTCACTCCCTTTGGCACGCCTGTGCTAGGCTTGTTGCATCTCATGGGTCTAACTCCAACTATCCGTCTTCCCTTCCTATTTGCTTTTCCTTTGGACTTTTGCTTTACTCTTTGAGATATTTCTTTCACTTGGTCATCCGAGCACCTCGTTTGGAACTCCCAGGGTCCATCTTCTCCTTCATCTACAGAATTTTTAGTTCAAAATAGTTGGTTTTAAAAACCCACACTGCCTTGTTTGTGCTGTGCTTACATGTCCTAAATTGCTCTCCCTCACTGAAGTCTGTCTGTCCTCCCCATGGTTTTATTGTGCTAAGGGTCTCTCGTGGGGGTTCTGCTTGTTCCTTCTCTCTCCAGCTGAGTCCCCTTGGTGTGTTGCTCTCTTTTCACATCCATTCAGTGGGGCTCAGTTCCTGCTTCTGTGGTACTAAAGGTGATGGCCATCCTGTGATGGACGGAGGGACAGCAGCCTGTGTCCCTATGAGCCCGCAAATGAGGCAAGGTTGTTAATCTTGGCTCGATTACAAGCCACCAGTGTCTTCCCAACATACTCAAAGTAAAATCCCCACTCTTTACCACGGCTTACAAACTCCTGTGTGCTCCAGCTCTACTGACCTTCCCAACTCACCTTGTTATACACTCCAGTTAATCACTACAGTCCAGCTACACTGGCCTTTTTTTAGTTTCTTAAATATCCCCAATTTTTCCCCCACCACAGGCCCTTTGCACGTGCTGATGTCTCTCCTTATAATTGCTTTCTTGGTCAATCTTGAATAACTAGTTCTTTCTAATCTTTAGTTTTCAATTTTCAATTTAAATGTTACTTCTTTAGATTTCCTTTTTGATCTTTTAATCAAAAGTTTATCTTCTCTAGCTCAACTCCACTATTTTTCTTCCCAGTACTTTTGGCAATTTATAACTATGTTGCTATTTTGTTTGTTCACATGTTGTGTCATTATTCTCCCCCATTAGAAATAATCCTGCTTTGTTTATCATTGAATACCCGGCATGGTGCCCTGGATAGCATAGGCTCTCAATGTATATTTGTTGAATAAATGAAATAGTTTGTAAGAATTAAATTAAAATAAGGTGCCTAATAATACGCCTGACACATTGTACAGGTTTAGCAATAATTAAATTCCACCTCATTGAGAATGAGTCTATTTCTACGAAGGTACTATGGATTGTTTGTGAAAATTCCAGCAAAGTCCCATTGTTTTTTAAAATTTTTATTTATTTATTTATTTTATTAATGTCATAATAGTTTATAACATTGTGAAATTTCAGTTGTATATTATTATTTGTCAGTCACCATATATATGTGCCACTTTACCCCTTATGCCCACCCCTCAACTGACTTCCCCTCTGGTAACCACTAATCTAATCTGTTCTCTCTGTCCATGTCTTTGTGTATCTTCCACATATGAGTGAAATCATGCCATGTTTGTCTTTCTGTGTCTGGCTTATTTCACTTAACATAATACCATCAAGATCGATCCATGTTGCAAATGGGACAATTTTGTCTTTTTTTATGGCTAAGTCATTGAGTTGTATGAGTTCTTTATATATTTTAGAGATTAACCCCTTGTCAGATATATGATTTGCAAATATTTTCTCCAAGTTGGTGAGTTGTCTTTTCGTTTTGTTGCTGGTTTCCTTTGCCTTGGAGAAGCTCTTTTGTCTGATGTCATACCATTTGTTTATTTTTTCTTTTGTTTCCCTTGCCTGAGTAGACATGGTATTCAAAAAGATGCTTCTAAGATTGATGTCAAAGAGTGTACTGCCTACATTTTCTTCTAGGAGTTTTACGGTTTCATGTCTTACCCTCAAGTCTTTAATCCATTTTGAGTTAATTTTTGTGTACGGCAAAAGATAATGGTCTACTTTCATTCTTTTTTGCATGTGGCTGTCTAGGTTTCCCAACACCATTTATTGAAGAGACTTTCCTTTCTCCATTGTAGACACTTGGCTCCTTTGTCGAAGATTAGCTGTCCGTAGATGTGTGGGTTTATTTCTGGGCTCTCAGTTCTGTTCCCTTGATCTGTGTGCCTGTTTTTGTGACAGTACCGTGCTGTTTTGATTACTGTAGCTTTGTAGTATATTTTGAAGTCAGGGATTGTGATGCCTCTAGCTTTGTTCTTTTTTCTCAGAATTGCTTTAGCTATTTAGGGTCTTTTCTTGTCTCATATGAATTTTAGGATTCTTTGTTCTATTTTTGGGAAGAATGTCATTGGGATTCTGATTGGGATTGCATTGAATCTGTAGATTGCTCTAAGTAGTATGGACATTTTAACTATGTTTATTCTTCTAATCCATGTGCATGGAATATCTTTCCAGTCCTTTATGTCAGCATCAATTTCTTTCAATAATGTCTTATAGTTTTCATTGTATAGGTCTTTTACCTCCTTGGTTAAATTTATTCCTAGATATTTTATCCTTTTTGTTGTGATTGTAAATGGGATTGTATTCTGGAGTTCTCTTTCTGTTAGTTTGTTGTTAGAGATAGAAATGCAACTGATTTTTATAAGTTGATTTTGTACCCTGCAAATTTGCTGTAGTTGTTGATTATTTTTAATAGTTTTCTGATGGATTCGTTAGAGTTTTCTGTACATAGAATCATGTAGCCTGCAAACAGTGAGAGTTTCACTTCTTCCTTGCCAATTTGCATGGCTTTTATTTCTTTATCTTGTCTAATTGCTCTGGCCAAAACCTCCAGTACTGTGTTGAATAAGAGTGGTGAGAGTGGGCACCCTTGTCTTGTTTCTGTTCTCAGAGGGATGGCTTTTAGTCTTTCCCCATTGAGTATGATATTGTCTGTGGGTTTGTCATATATGGCCTTTATTGTGTTGAGGTACATTCTTTCTATACCCATTTTATTTATTTTTATCATAAATGGATGTTGGATCTTGTCAAATCCTTTCTCT
Organism: Equus quagga; assembly: GCF_021613505.1. Taxonomy (NCBI): domain Eukaryota; kingdom Metazoa; phylum Chordata; class Mammalia; order Perissodactyla; family Equidae; genus Equus; species Equus quagga. The sequence goes on from NC_060277.1 coordinate 60,685,110, forward strand.
GTATCTGTTGAGATGATCACACATTCCTCATTTTGTTAACGTGGTGTATCATGTTGATTGATTTGCAGATGTTGAACCATCTCTGCTTCCCTAGTATAAATCCCACTTGATCATGGTGTATGATCCTTTTAATGTACTGCTGTATTTGGTTTGCCAATATTTTCTTGTGGACTTTTGCATCTATGTTCATCAGCAATTTTGGCCTGTAATTTTCCTTCTTTGTGGTGTCCTTGTCTGGCTTTGCGATCTGGCTGATGCTGGCTTCATAGAATGAGTTAGGAAACATTCCATCTTCTTTGATTTTTTGGAATAGTTTGATAAGGATAGGTATTAAATCTTTGAATGTTTGGTAGAATTCTCCAAATCAGCCATCTTGTCCTGGGCTTTTATTTTTTGGGGAGGTTTTTAATTACTGTTGCAATCTCTTTACTGGTGATTGGTCTAATCAGATTCTCTATTTATTCTTGATTCAGTTTTGGCAGGTTGCATGAGTCTAAGACTTTATCCATTTCTTAGGATTGTCCAATTTGTTGGCATATATTTTCTCATAGTATTCTCTTATAATCCTTTGTATTTCTATGGTGTCCATTGTAATTTCTCCTCTTTCATTTCTAATTTTATTTATTTGAGGCTTCTCTCTTTTTTTTCTTAGTGAGTCTGGCTAATGGTTTGTCAATTTTGTTTATCTTCTCAAAGAACCAGCTCTTAGTTTCATTGATCCTTTCTTCTGTTGTTTTGGTTTCTATTTCATCTATTTCTGCTCTAATTTTTATTATTTCCCTCCTTCTGCTGACTTTGGGCTTTGTTTGTTCTTCTTTTTCTATTTCTGCTAGGTGTAGTTTAAGATTACCTATTTGAGATTTTTCTTATTTGTAAGGTGGGCTTGTATTGCTATGAATTTTCCTCTTAGGACTGCTTTTGCTGCATCCCATATGAGTTGGTATGGTGTATTTTCATTTTCATTTGTCTCCAGATTTTTTTTATTTCTCCTCTAATTTCTTTATTTATCCATTGGTTGTTCAGTAGCATGTTGGTTAGTCTCCACATATTTGTCACTTTCCCAGCTTTTTTCTTGTGGTTGATTTCTAATTTCACAGCATTGTGGTCAAAAAAGATGCTTGACGTGGTTTCAATCTTCTTAAATTTATTGAGGCTTGCCTTGTTCCCCAACATATGGTCTGTCTTTGAGAATGTTCCATATGCACTTGAGAAGAATGTGTCTTCATTGTTTTTGCATGGAATGTTCTCTATATATCTATTAAGTCCATCTAATCTAGTGTTTCATTTAAATCCACTATTTCTTGTTGACTTTCTGTTTGGATGATCTATCCATTGATGTAAGTAGGGTGTTGAGGTCCCCTACTATTATTGTGTTGCTGTTAATTTCTCCTTTTAGGTCTATTAATGGTTGCTTTGTGTACTTGAGTGCTTCTGTGTTAGGTGCATATATATTTATAAGTGTTATGTCCTTTTAGTGGAGCGTCCCTTTTACCATTATATACTGCCTCTCTTTATCTCTCATTGCCTGTTTTATCTTGAGTCTGGTTTGTCTGATATAAGTATGGCAACACTCGCTGTCTTTTGTTTGCCATTAGCTTGGAGTATCATCTTCCATCCCTTTACTCTAAGCCTGTGTTTGTCGTTGGAGCTGAGATGTGTTTCCTGGAGGCAGCATATTCCTGGGTATTGTTTCTTAATCCATCCAGCCACTCTGTGTCTTTTTATTGGAGAATTCAATCCATCTATATTTAGGGTAATTATTGATATATGAGGGCTCACTACTGCCATTTTATCACTTGTTTTCCAGTTGTTCTGTATTTCCCTTGTTTCTGGCTCCAGGTATTTCTGACTGCCAATTCAGTTTGGTGATTCTCTGTGATGGTTTTCTCAGTTTTCTATTTATCATTTGTGTCTCTGTTCTGATTTTTTATTTAGTGGTTACCATGAGGTTTATATAAAAGATCTTGTAGATGAGATAGTCCATTTTCTGATAGCTTCTTATTTCCTTAGTCTAAGCAGGTTCCATTCCTTTCCTCTTCCCTGTCTAAGTTATTGTTGTCATAACTTATTCTGTTTTGTGTTGTGAGTTTGTGATTAAAATGAAGGAATTATAGTTATTTTTTATGCTTTCCTTTCCTTTATCTTTAATGTTATAATTAAGTGTTTGCTAACCTGTTCTGATAGAGGGCTGCAATTTTCTGATTTTGTCTATTTATCTCCTTGTTCAAGGCTTTGCAAACCCTCTTTTTTTTCAGGTGTGAAGGCCTTCTTGATCACTTGTTGTGTGGGGGGGTCTTGTGGCGATGAACTCTCTCAGCTTTTGTTCAGCTGGGAAAGTTTTTATTTCTCCATTGTATCTGAAGGATAGTTTTGCTGGATAGAGTATTCTTGGCTGAAAGTTTTTGTCTTTCAGAAGTTTGAATATATGATTCCACTCTCTCCTAGCCTATAACGTTTCTGCTGAGAAATCCACTGAAAGCCTGATAGGGTTCCTTTCTAGGTTAGTTTATTCTGCCTTGCTGCCCTTAATGTTTTTTCTTTGTCATTGACTTTTGCCAGTTTTACCAATATATGCCTTGGAGGTCCTTTTACACTGATGTAATTAGGAGTGCTATTAGCTTCATTTACATGTAATTCCAGCTCCTTCCACAGGTTTGGGAAGTTCTCAGCTATTATTTCTTTGAACAAGCTCTCTGCTCCTTTCTCCCTGTCTTCTCCTCCTAGAATACTATAATCCTTATGTTGCATTTCCTAATTGAGTTGGATATTTCTCAGAGAATTTCTTCATTTCTTTTTAGTCTTAGTTCTCTCTCCTCCTTCATCTGAAGTGTTTCTATATTTATGTTCTCTAAATTGCTAATTCTGTTCTCCATAATATCAGCTCTATTTTTTAAGGATCCTAGATTTTTCTTTCTCTCTTTCATTGTGTTCTTCATCTCCAACATTTATGATCTTTTTTAAAAATAGTTTCAATCTCTTTTGTGAAGATTTCCCTCTGTTCATTAATTTTGTTCCTGAGTTCATTGAATTGTCTTTTGGAGTTTTCTTGTAACTCATTGAGTTTCTTTATGATAACTATTTTGAATTCTCTGTCATTTTGATTGTAAATTACTGTGACTTCAGGTACTTGTCATTTTCCTTCTACTCTGGAGTGTTAATATAATTCTTCATGCTGTTGGATGGGTTAGACTTTGGCCATCGCACAGTGATGGTATCTGGTCATAGATTCCACCTGCCACTACTGGTGGGGGCAGGAACTGTGATTTCTGAGCCCACTGCCCCACAGCAGTTGTGTCTGTCCATTGGCAGTTGTGCTGTTAGGGTCCATCTATGTTTGCCCACTGGCTTCCCCTGCTTTACACACATAGTGCAGGCACTCTGGCAGGGATCCCCTGCTCTGGCCCATGGGCTGAGCTGGTGCACCAGGCAGGAAGGGGGGATGGGTGCTTTCTTTCATGTGCACGATCCCACTCTGCACTCACTGTCTGCCAGCCTGGGCTGTTCAGCTTACTGGAGATGCTCCCGCAGTTGCTTAGCTGCCTCGGTGTGGAGTGTTCCCATGGGCTGGGAGGCACCTTTGAGAGAGAAAGCATTCCTGCAGAGGACTGCGTTTTCCCCTCTCTCCTCTTGGAGTCATGCACTGGCCACCACGAGAGGTCCCATACCCTAGATTGCTGCTGCTGGGGAGGGAAAGGAGATCTGCTTACCTCCTTCCACTCCTCCTGGGGGTGTCCAGCACCCCCACCTTCAGACGTATGGCTGTGTGTATCTCTCAGCCATCTATTATTTTGTGTGAATGTCCTCTGTTGGTTTATAGTGTCCTTTTCATTGTATCTTAGTGGGGAGAGACTAAGGGAAAATCTCACTCTGCCATGATGCTGACCTCACTCTCCTATTCAAAGTCCCATTATTATTATTATTTTTTTAAAGATTTTATTTTTTCCTTTTTCTCCCCAAAGCCCCCCGGTACATAGTTGTATATTCTTCGTTGTGGGTCCTTCTAGTTGTGGCATGTGGGACGCTGCCTCAGCGTGGTTTGATGAGAAGTGTCATGTCCGCGCCCAGGATTCGAACCAACGAAACACTGGGCCGCCTGCAGCGGAGTGCGCGAACTTAACCACTCGGCCACGGGGCCAGCCCCCAAAGTCCCATTATTTTTGAAAGAAAACATAGATGTATTTTATGGAACCTTTGGAGCAGTGCTTCTCAAAGTGTGGTCCTTGGTCCAGCAGCATCAGCATCATGTGGGAACTTGCTGAAAAAAACAGGCAGAAACTCTGCGGGCTGGGCCCAGTAGTCTGTGTTGTAACAAGACCTCTAGGTAGCTTCTGATGTGTGCCTGAGTTTGAGAACCACTGCTTTAGGGTTTTGTTTTTGTCTCAATTGTGGCAAAATATACATAACACAAAATTTACCATCTTAACCATTTCTAAATGTACAGTTCACTATTGTGAAGGACATTCACATTGTTGTGCAGCCAATCTTTAGAACTCTTTTCATCTTGCAAAAGTGAAACTCTATACTTATTAAACAATAACTCCTCATTCTCTCTCTCCCAGTCCCTCGCAATCACCATCCTACTTTCTGTCTCTATGAATTTGACTGCTCTAGGGACCATGTATGTAGAATCACACAGTATTTGTCCTTTTGTGTCTGACTTATCTCACTCAGTATAATGTCTTCAAGGTTCATCCATGTTGTAGCAGCATGTGTCAGAATTTCCTTCCTTTTTAAGGCTGAATAATATTCCATTGTATTTGTAGACCACATCTTGTTTATCCATTCATCCATCGATAGATATGTGGATTGCTTCCATTGTCTGGCTATTGTGAATAATGCTGCCATGAGCAAGGGTGCACACGAATATCTCTTCAAGACTCTTTTTTCAATTCTTTTGGAATAGCCGGATCATATGGTAATTCTATATTTAACTTTTTGATGAACCACCATACTGTTTTCCATAGCCGCTGTACCATTTTACATTTCCAGCAAAAGTGCACAAGGGTTCTGCTTTCTCCACATCCTTTCAACACTTGTTACTTTGATAGTGGCCATCCTAATCAGTGTGAGGTGGTATCTTATTGTGGTTTTTTTGGTTTTCATTTCCCTAATAATTAGTGTGCCTTAGAGTATACTTGGGCCCAGTTATAGGATAGCAGACTTATCTGCAGCAACACAGATGAGGAATTTTCAGTCACTTCAATATTTAATTTTAAAAATTGAACCAAAATTCAGATTTCCTATCTATGCCCTTAAAATCCTGACCTATCAGTATTTTTCAGCCATCAAAATAGGACGTTTTCCCCACTTCCCCTATCACAGCCACAAGGCCTGAGAGATACCTATGTGGACAGGTCCATTCTGAAAACCCACCTTCACTGACTGACCCCTCCTTCCAGGAGAGAGAGCATGGCTGGAAATGGCAGGAACCATACCTAGGAGTGCAGACACCCTTCAGTAAATTGCTCAGGGAGTTGAAGGAGCTTTTGAAGTCACAGGTGGCAGTTTGAGAGCCTGTGAACCAGATTCTACATACTTATTGGCTAAAAAGGAACCTTGTTTTAATTGAAAGGAGAATTTCAGTTGTGTCTGTGAGCATCGGTGGTTCTTCTAGGCTCTGTCCTGAAGGTCTGCATATAGTTACCAGATATTCCCATCCAATTCCTCTGAAAGCAGCAGGACGTTGTTGGCCACAGTGTTTTACTTACCAACAGCTACAGTTGCTGAAGTCATATGGGGATTTTTCTCAAACCAAATCCATTGAAATGTAACTTGTGATCCTTTCTAAATCTTGAAACATGTTCACCCTGGAATTTTCCCTGCAGCCAGGGGTTTGCTACCCTGTTTTTGTGAATAGTCAACAGGTTCTCCAGCCTGCTTTTAAACAATGCACATGTACACTATCCTTCACTTTCTCTCATCCCAAAGGCTGCTGATCCCGGAGGTTTCCACACTATGCCTCGCCGTCCCTTTACTCTCCCTGCTGCTGTCACTCCACACCCACTTCACTGTCAGTGCGTTTCCCTCTTTCATTGCTGAGCACTCTTCTCTGTTTTCCACTCTTTCTCCCTCTGGAAATCACCTTTCTAACCTATTCCTCATTTTCAATTCCCAACAGTCACCAAACAGGCTGAAGTAATAGATGAGTGAGCTTCCTGTCGTCATAAATGCTACGGCCATCTCCCTCGCTTTGCTAAGTGCATTAAGGGAAACCGGCCATACAAGGAATATTATCTTCCTGTTGACTTCCATTAGCACTTTATGAGTTTCTTAACTTTGAGTTTTTGGGAAACCTGTTTGAAATAGGGACGCCTGGTACTTTTTGTGAATTAAAGAGTGTGAGTATAAAATAAAGATGCTTTCATATGCCATCCATGAAAATCAGTTACGTTACTGAATAGTGGGCTTTGTCTCCAGAGTGTTCCACTCAGCTTTTAAACTTCCAGAGGCCATTATCAGACTTTCAACTCCATTCCATATGGTAGGCACAAAAGCACAAATATAAATCTACCCAAAATGAAATTGGTTTATAAAACCCAGGGCTGCCTCTTACTTGGTTTCCTTAAGAATTTGTCTCGAGGAGGTTAACAGTGTGTAACACACGGTAGTGGAGTAAAGGCTCTCTGCTGGAAATTGCTTTTCTAGCCATTACTGTCAGTTCTACTGGTATTTAGCCCCCAGGCTCTGCTCTGTCCACCCAGATTCATCTTGCTCACCAACACAATTTCTACCTGTCACCTTCCCACCCAGAGACTCCCCATGGTTCTTGGTTGTGTATACCTGTGGCTCTCAACTTGAGTTCATCTGGAGTGAGACTGTCTGGCTCTGTCACCTGCTATCCCAGGATTCTTTGGAAAGTTATTAATCTCCGTGCCTCAGTTTCCATCTTTAAAATGGGGTAAGGGCTTAGGGCAGTGCCACGCCTGTGCCGGCATTCAATGGATGCCAGCTCTTCTCATCGTTACATAAATGATCATTGCATACCTCCCCCTACTTGGATGCTCTCATCTGTGCTGAGGTTCATGGTGCCCCACGAGTGGGAAGAGGGCGCCTGCAGAATCTCTGGGATTGAAGACATGCTCTGACATTCTGATCTACTCCACCAGGGAGCACTCTCCCATTCCCCACCCCACGCACGTACCCCATGAGAATCGCTTGCCTGCCCAATAAATTTGCACTCCTCCTGTTCCAGATACCTGTTCTGAAATTTGCTGGACAGTTAGACCAAGCCAGGCCAGGTAAGAAACCATCGAGAGGCACAAAGTAAATAAGAAAGCAGCACCCACCACCTCTGAGCTAGCATTTCCTGGTGGTGTTAGATCTGATTCCCAGCAAAGCTGGAAAACTGGATTTTTATGCGAAATTTCCTGCATGTTAAATATGAGGTGATTTTAAATGTTACAAATTTGAAATAGAATTTAAAAAGAGCCCTGAGGGCTATTCACATCTGAGCCAAACACACGTAGATGAGGCCTGTGGGGCTCCACCTTCTGACCTCTGGCCCGTGCAGACCCCCGTGCCTTCCAGATGGTTCCTGAAGACAAGGAAAATAACAATGTTAGAGTCAAAAGGACTTCTGTGTGCACTGAGTCAAAACGCTCCTTTTCGGGGGCTGGCCCCGTGGCCGAGTGGTTAAGTTCGTCCGCTCCGCTGCAGGCGGCCCAGTGTTTCGTTGGTTCGAATCCTGGGCGCAGACATGGCACTGCTCATCAGACCACGCTGAGGCAGCGTCCCACATGCCACAACTAGAAGGACCCACAGCGAAGAATATGCAACTATGTACTGAAGACTTCAGCAAAAGAGGCCATGCAGACTTTCTCCCCCATGTCTCTGTTCTACCACCCGAGAGCCTCTGGACCCAGGACTCCCCTTAGGGAGATGCCCAGACCGCTCCTGCATTGTTCCTTTTCTTCTGTCTGTGCGTGTCTTAGCTCACTGCCCAGGGACCAACCCTTCCGCTTCTGTGTAAACCCTCCTCCACCCCAGCCCTGGTGCCTCGCACATCCTAGACCTACACTAAGTGGCCAACAAATTGTTGTTGTTCAAAGTAATTAATGTAATTAAACATGTTGGATTATTGCATCAGAGTAACAACAATTTAAATACTCATGGAAAATGTCAGTTTGTGGTCTGCTTTAGACCCTCTAGATTCTAAAGGAAATGAGTTTGGATCCTCCTCTGGCTCAGAGCCTTTATTCATTTGTTTATTCTTTCATTCACGTGGCCTTTCTTGAGCTACCCCCTGGGCTAGGCACTGTGCTAGGAAACAGTCCAGGCATTCACATAGCTCACAATCTACAGGGCAATCTTTTTTTATTTTTGAGGAAGATTAGCCCTGAGCTAACATCTGCCACCAATCCTCCTCTTTTTACTGAGGAAGACTGGCCCTGAGCTCACATCCGTGCCCATCTTCCTCTACTTTCTATGTGGGATGCCTGCCACAGCATGGCTTGCCAAGTGGTGCCATGTCCGTACCCGGGATCCAAACCAGTGAACCCCAGGCCGCTGAAGCAGAATGTATGCACTTAACTGCTATGCCCCGCAGCAATCTTGACAGCATTAAATGTGGATGTTATGAAGGCATATATTCATTATAAAAGGGAAAAAGGCATACTAATTTAGTACGTAAACACAAAAAGTGAACTCAGGTGGAAACTGAGACAGCCGTATACAAGGAACCTCTCTCCCGCTCCCCCAGCCCTCTTTTCCCTTTTTGGTGGCTCAGACACAAAGAGTTACTTCCTAAAGCACCTGAGGAAGCCTGAATAATTCCTGCACAGCAGGTTGTCATTATAGCAGCAAAGATCTGGAAGAAGCTCTGGGGATCTCTTGGCCCCACCCAGGAAGATTCACTGACCTTTTAAAGCAGCGTTTCCATCTGCCTTCGGCTTCCATAATTCCTGAGTGTAAACACAGATACCATCTAAGCAATTCGAGCAATTAGACGCCATTGGGTGATTCCAGAGCAAGTCTGTTTCAGTGAATGCAGGCTCAGGGGCTCTGCTCTGGACACCTTTTAGGGTCCTGCTAACATTCGGCAGTTCCTTTGCTGGTTCACCTCATCTGCTTGGCCTTTAAATGTTAGGTTTGAGCTGTCCCTTCTCTTTTCTCTCTACATGCTCTCCCTAGGTGATCTCATTAATTCCCATGGGTTTAAATATCATTTATATTTTGGTGACTTCCAAATTTACATCTCTAGCCCAGTCTTCTCATCTCTGAACCACAGTTTAATGTTCTACTCCCTTCTTGACATTTTCCCTTGTAGGTCTTATAGATATTTCAATATAAATTGAGAGCACTCTTTCTCTCTCAGACTTCCCCCACCACAGTAAGTGGCACCATCATCTAGTCATCACCTGTAGAAAACTAAGAATTGTCCTTAAGTTCTCCCTTGCCCATCCCCTCATCCATCCAATCAATCCATCAGGAAGTCCTGCCACATCCTCTACCACAACACAACCACATCTCCCTCTTCCCTGCATCTCCACTGCCACTGCCTCAGTGCACACCACCATAACATCTCTCTGGGACTGTTACAAACATCCTCCCAGCTAGCCTCCCTGCTTCCACAAAACCATGCTCCACTCAGTTCTCAACTCAGCAACAAGGGAGGTTAAAAGGTCAATCAAATTGCGTCACTCCTCTGCTTAAAATACAGCTTCCCATTGAACTTCCAGTGGCCTTCAACTGCTGTCCTGTTCCCCTGCTGCGTGTTGCGCCCTCCTCTCCTTACTCAGGGTCCTGTGATTTCAGTGGTTGCCTTTCAGTCCTGCAAGCATGTTTCTACATCATGGCTTTGACCAGTGCTGCCCATTAGCCTGGCATCCTCTTTGTCCCCACTCTTTACTGAGTGGGCTGCTTTCTCACTTCAATATCCCAATTCAAGGAGCCTTTCCCTGGCATACTAGAAAAACAACACTCCCAAACCCCACCAGGTCCTGTCATTCTCTATATTATATTAGCCTTCCCCCAGCTCACGGTGCACATTAGAAATGCAATTATCTCAGTTATTTGTTTTATGATCTCTTGCCATATGAGGGCAAGGACTGTGTCCACCTTGTTTGCTGTAATCTCCCTAGTACTTATGTCACATAGGAGGTACTCAGAAAATGTGATTGGTCTTTTTCACATGAAAGAGTGCTAAAACTAGAGGGAAGGGCAGAGAAAAATGGCTGACTAGGAAGCTCCAAGCTCTTGCTCTACCACAAAAACCAAAAAAAAAAAAAGCAGAAACTGACTGAATCAACTTTGTCAGAACTTGGGAAAAAAGTCAAATATTTACACTAAATCAAAAATAGAAAGAAGAAAAGCCATCTATAAGGTGGTAGGAAAGTTTTGTGGCATTTTTATTTGCCCTCACCCCAGTCCCTCCCTGGCCCAGCACAGCTTTAGTCTTGAAGTAGCAGCAGCCTGTATTCCCAATTCGATACCCCATCTTTTAAACTGGAGGTTGCAGAGGAGATCTCATTCACAAATTCTTGTGTATGTCTGTTCTAAACCTGCCTGGGGAATACTTGAAGGACTGATGCAAGGCACTCATCTTTGTTTCACTTAACTTGGAGCTCAGGTAAGATGAATGGTGGACACTGCTCATAAAAACCAAAAGGTGGACTAAAGACCCACAGATGTCTGCGGCAAGAGATGGGTTGAGACAAACAATGGATTACCAGGACCTGGAGGGAAAGCTAGGGTGAGATTCTTTGGGAAACTAGGGCATTCAAAAGCTTCCATATATGTGGAGGGATTTAGAGAGCCATGCACATGCCCAGGGCAAGACACATGCTCAGAAAAGACCTACGAAGACCTTAAGAGTTCACCTTGGGCTGATCCCTGGGCTCAGTGCAAGCCTAGCTGAGAGCTGAAGGAGCGCCCAGCACAGAGCCTATCTGTGAAGACAAGGAGAGGTGTTTTGTTTTTGTATGAGTGTGTGTGTTTTAGTTCCTGATACCCAAGGAAATCTCTGTCAAATCATCAGCAAAAAGGAACAGAGACTTCAGCGACCATACACGACAAGGAATAGTTCTTGCAAAAATAGTTTAGAAAAGTCTCAAAATAGATGGGCTATCATACCCTTCAACACTAAAACAAAACAAAACAAAAAACAAACAAACAAAAAATCCCAGCAAACCCAGTGGAAGAGAGAGAATCTGATCTTCAGAGTTACACTATAATAGTTTTTTTTTAAAAAAACAAAAATTCACAAGGAATACAAAGAAACAGAAAAATATAGCTCACTCAAAGGAATAAAATAAACTGACAGAAACTGTCTCTGCAAAATGGCAGACATCAGACTTTCTAGGAAAATAGTTTGAAACAGTTATCTTAAATATACTCAAAGAATTAAAGGAAAATACAGACAAAGAACTAAAGGAAATCAGGAAAATGGTGTATAAACAAAGTGAGAATATCATTAAAGAGACAGAAATTATTAAAAAGAATCAAACCCAAATTCTAGAGCTGAAAAGTAAAATAATTGAAATTAAGAACTCAGTAGAGGGGTTCAACAGCAGATGTGAAGAACCAGAAAAAAAGAATCAGCAAACTTGAAGATAGAACAACTGAAATTCCTGAGTATGAAGTAGAAATAAAAAAGAATGATGAAAAATGAATAGAGCCTAAGGGACCTGTGGGATACCATCACATGCATGGGCCAACACTGCATTATGTGAGTCCAAGAATGAGCAGAAAGAAAGATTATTTGGAGAAATAATGGTCAAAAACAGTTCAAATTTGATGAAAAACATGAACACAGAAATCCAAGAAGCTCAATAAATTTGAAGTAGGATAAATTCAAAGGGATTGGCACCAAGACACATTATAATTAACCTGTCAAAAGACAAAGACAGAGAGAATCTTGAAAGCAGCAAGAGAGAAGCGACAACACATACAAGCAATCCTCAATGAGATCATCTGCTGAGTTCTCATCAGAAACTTTGGAGGCCAGAAGGCAAAGGAACAATATGTTTAAAGTGCTAAAAGAAAAACTGTCCACCAAGAGTTCTACATCTAGCAAGACTGTTCCTCAGAAATGAGGAAGAAATTGGGGCCGGCCTGGTGGCACAGTGGTTAAGCTCGCCCGTTCCGCTTCTCGGCGGCCCGGGGTTCGCTGGATTGGATCCCGGGTGCGGACATGGCACTGCTTGGCACGCCATGCTGTGGTAGGCATCCAATGTATAAAGTAGAGGAAGATAGGCACGATGTTAGCTCAGGGCCAGGCTTCCTCAGCAAAAAAGAGGAGGACTGGCAGTAGTTAGCTCAGGGCTAATCTTCCCCCCCCCAAAAAAATGAGCAAGAAATTAAAACATTCCTATATAACAAAAGCTGATGGAGTTCATTACCACCATACCTGCCCTACAAGAAATAATGAAGGGACTTATTCAGGGTGAAATGAAAAGATGCTGCAGGGCAACTTGAAGCTGTGTAGAGAAATAAAGATCTCCAATAAAAGTAAATATGTGGGCAAATATAAAAGCCAGTATTAAGGTAATTTTGGTTTTTAATTCCACTTTTAAAATTTTCTACATGTTTTAAAAGACAAATGCATAAAAATAAATATTTATGTTGTTGGAACCACAATGTATAAAAATGTAATTTGTAACGTAAATAACATAAAGAGGTGGAGAAGCAGCAGTATGGGAGCAGTTTTTATATACTATTGAAGTCAAGTTGATGGCAATTAAAAGTAAATTGTTATAACTTTAAGATTTTAAATGTTAATGTCATGATAATCAAAAAAAATCTATAGAACATACACAAAAGGAAATGAGAAGGAAAGCAAAATATATCACTACAAAAACATCAGCTAAATAAAAAAGAAGGTAGTAATGGAGGAAATGAGGGACAAAAAAGCTATAAGACATACAGAAAACAAATGGCAAATGGCAGATGTCCTTTCGTACCTGTAATTACTTTAAATGTGAGCGGACTAAACTCACCAAAAAGCAGAGTAGATGAAGAAAACATCATCCAAATATATGCTGTCTATAAGAGACACATTAGATCTAAGGACACAAATAGGTTGAAAGCGAAAGGATGGAAAAAGATATTTCATGCAAATAGTAACCAAAAGAGAGCTGTGGTGGCTATACTATCATCAGATAAAATAAACTTTAAACCAAAAACTATTATAAGAGACAAAGAAGGACATTATATATTGATAAAAGGGTCAATTCATCAAGATGATATAACAATTATAAACACGGATAAACCAAACAACAGACCCCCACTCCCAAAATTAACGAAGCAAATATTAACAGAATTGACAGGAGAAACAGATAATTCTGGTGATAGTTGGAGACTTCAATATCTCACTTTCAATAATGGATAGAACAACCAGACAGAAGATCAATAAGGAAATAGGGGATTTGAACAGCAGTATAAACCGATTAGACCTAATAGGCATACAGAACACTCCACCCAACAACAGCAGAATACAGATTTTTCTCAAGAGCACATGGAACATTCTCTAGGATAGACTATGTGTTAGGCCACAAAACAAGTCTTAATAAGTTTAAAAGATCAAAATCATGCAAAATATCTTTTTATCACAATGGAATGAAACTAGAAATATATAACAGAAGGAAAATAGGAAAATTCACAAATACATGGAAATCAAACAACATATTCTTTTTTTGTTGTTGTTTTTTTATTAAGGTTATGCAAGTTAACATCCTTGTGAAATTACAGTTGTACATCATTATTAGTCATGTTGTACATACACCACTTCACCCCTAGTGCCCTCCCCCCACCCCCCTTTCCCCTGGCAACCACCGATCAGTTCTTTTTGTCCATATGTTAACTACCACCTATGAGTGGAGTCATACAGAGTTCATCTTTCTCTGTCTGGCTTATTTCACTCAACATAATACCCTCAAGGTCTATCCATGTTGTTGTGAATGGGATGCCTTTGTCCTTTTTTATGGCTGAGTAGTATTCCATTGTATATATATACCACATCTTCTTTATCCAATCATCAGTTGCTGGGCACTTAGGTTGGTTCCATGACTTGGCTACTGTGAATAATGTTGCGATGAACATAGGGCTGCATGGAACTTTTGGAATTGCTGATTTCAGGTTCTTAGGATAGATACCCAGTAGTGGGATGGCTGGGTCATAAGGTATTTCTATTCTTAACTTTTTGAGGAATCTCCATACTGTTTTCCATAGTGGCTGCACCAGTTTGCATTCCCACCAACAGTGTATGAGGGTTCCCTTTTCTCCACAGCCTCTCCAACATTTGTCACTCTTGGTTTTGGATATTTTTGCCATTCTAACAGGTTCAAACAACATATTCTTAAACAGCCAATGAGGCAAAGAAGAAATCACAAGGGAAATTTGAAAATACTTTGAGACAAATGAAAATGAAAAAACAACATACCAAAACTTATGGGATGTAATGAAATTATCCCTTATTAATAGTGATGCAAAAATCCTCAATAAAATAATAGCAAAGTGACTTTAGCAGCATAATAAGAAGACTATATACCACGACCAAGTGGGATTTATTCCTGGAATGAAAGGATAGTTTGATATATGAAAATTAATCAAGGTAATATACATTAATACAATGAAGGAGAAAAAAACCTTCATAATCATCTCAATTGATGCCGAAAAAATATTTGACAAAATTCAACACCCTTTCATGATTAAAAAAACACTCAATAAACTAGGAATAGAAGGGAGCTTCCTCACCATAATAAAGTCCACATATGACAAGGCCACAGCTAACATGAGACCCGATGGCAAAAGGCTGAGAGCTTTTCCTCCAAGATCAGGAACAAGACAAAGACCTACTTTCAGCACTTCTATTTAACACAGTATTGAAAGTTCTTTCCAGAGCAACTAGATAGCAAAAACAAATAAAAGGCATCCAAATTAGGAAGGAAGAAGTAAAATGATTTCTGTTCACAGATAACATAATCTTATATGTAGAAAAATCCTAAAGATTCCACAAAAACCTGTTAGAGCTGATAAACAGATTCACCGAAGTGGCAAGATACATAATCAACCCTCAAAAATCAGTTGCATTTCTATATGCTAATAATGAGCAATCCAAAAAAGAAATTAAGAAAGCAATTCCACTTGTAATACCATTAAAAAGAATAAAACACAGGAAAACTTCGCCAAGGAGGTGAAAGACTTGTGCACTGAAAACTATAAAACAGTGTTAAAAATAATTAAAGAAGATATAAATAGACATTTTGTGTTCATGGATTGGAAGACTTAGTATTGTAAAGATGATAATACTACCCCAAACATTCTTCAGATTCAATGCAATCCTCTATCAAAGTTCGACTGGGAATTTTTTGCAGAAATAGGAGAATCCATCTTAAAATTCATATGGAATCTCAAAAGACCCTAAATAGCCAAAACAATCTTGAAAATGAAGAACAAACTTGGAGGACTCATACTTTCTGATGTCAAAATTTACTACAAAGTTACAGTAATCAATAGAGTGTGGTACTGGCATAAAGACAGACATGTAGACCAATGGAATAGAATAGAGAGCCCAGAAATAAACCCTCTCTTATGTGGTCAATTGATTTGCAACATGAGTTCCACATCATTCAATGGGAAAGGACGGTCTTTTCAACATTAGTTCCGGGAAAATGGATAACCACATGCAAAGAATGATGTTGGACCCTTACCTTATGTCATGCACAAAAATGAACTCAAAATAGGTCAAAGACCTAAACTTAAGAGCTAAATCTATCAAACTCTTAGAAGAAAATACAAGGAGAAAACCTTCATGACACTGGATCTGGCAATGAGTTCTTATATATGACACCAAAAGTACAGACAATAAAAGAAAAAATAGATAAATTGGAATTCATCAAAATTAAAAACTTTCGTGCATCAAAGGACGCTCTGAAGAGAATACGACAACCCACAGAATGGCAGAAAATATTTGCAAATCATCTATCTTATAAGAATTAACACCTAGAATATATAAAGAACTTCTACAGCTCAAGAAAAAAAATACAAACAACCCACTTCAAAAATGGGCAAAGGACTTGAACAGACATGTCTCTGAAGAAGTTATATAAATAGCCAATAAGCACATGAAAAGATCATCATTAGTCACTGAGGAAGTACAAATCAGAACCACAATAAGATATCACTTCACACACATTATGATGGCTAGCATAAAACAAAAACAAACATAAAATGAAAAATAAGTGTTGGTGAGGATGTGGAGAAATTAGAACCCTCATGCACAGCTGGTGGGAGTGTAAAATGGTGCAGCTGCTTGGGAAAACAATTTGGCAGTTCCTCACAGAGTTAAACATAGAATTACTGTCTGATTCAGCAATTCCAGTCCTAGCTATATACCCAAAAGAACTGACAGGGACTTGAACAGATGCTTGTATACCAATGTTCATAGCCACGTTAGTCACAATGGCCCAAAGGTAGAAACAACCCAAGTGTCTATCAACTGATGAATGGATGAACAAAATGTGGCACACACCTGCAATGGAATGTTATCCAGTCATAAAAGGGAAAGAAGTTCTGTTACGTGTTACGACATGGATGAACCTGAAAACGTGCTACGTGCAACAAGCCAGGCCCCACAGGACAAATATTGCATCAGTCCCCTTCTACAAAGTAGCTAGAATGGGCAAATTCAAAGAGACAGAAAGTAGAATGGAGGTTACCAGGGGTTGAGGGTGGGGAAGAAGGGGGAGTTACTATTTAACAGGTATAGATTTTCTGTTTGGGATGATAAAGAAGTTCTGGAAACAGATAGTAGTGATGGTTACACAACATTGTGAATGTACTCAATGCCACTGAACTATACACTTAAAATGGTTAGAATGCTAAATTTTATGTATGTACAATAAAAAAGAAGCAGAGGGAAGAAGATATCTATGAATCTAAGACTGAAGAGTGACGTAGAAAAAAGTTGAGAGGAGAAGAAAGCCTCAGATGGCAATGACGGTGGCATGAAGTGGTGAACTGGGTAAAATGAAAGTGGCTCATCTGGGGAAGGGCGCGATGATTAAACATCTGGTGGAGCCAAGAGCATGTTTAGTGGGCCTTCAGCTAGGGTAAGGGCCAAGGAGATTGCGTTAAGTGAGCTCTTTTAGGCTGTGGGAGTCAGGATACCCTCCTTAGCTCAAGTGGCAGGAGTTCACGTAAGGACTCCGAGGGCCAAGGAGGTGCAGGAGGCACTCTGCAGTCACCCTCGTATCTCTCAAGGTCTAGGCACAGCTGCCCAACCTGTCCCCCTACTCCTCTTGCCTCTCTCCAGTCGTGAGCCCCCAGTGATCTCTTCTCTGGTCTACCCCATTATCCTACGCCAGCGTTGTGTCATTCTCGTATCTGTTTCTGCTCCTGCCTCCTCTCCCTGCCTTCCTGCTTCTCCTCACTCTGCTGGCTGTGTCCATCACGCAGCTTCCAACAGGACAGGAGGCAGCCTACAGACCTCTCACTCAATCAGCTGTGGTGGGAAACAAGGGGCACAGGAAACAAGAACGTATCTGAGGAGATCAGGGTGCCACTTCCCGTTCAATGGAAACTCAGGGCATAGGCGGCTAGAGTTGTAGCTTGATTCCTGTAGAAAACAAAGCTTGAGACAGGGAATAAGGTGCTAACAATTTATTTGAGAGCACAAGCCCTGGGAGGTGTGGATGAGCCGCAGTGGGAAGCGAGGTGAGGGAAGGAGAAGAAGGGTGTGAAGGCGTTGTCTTCAGGAAGAGCTTGGAAGAGCTGGGCAGCTTGGCTGGCAGGCTTGCTGGAACACGTGAGCCTTCTTCAGCGGGGTGGGAGGAGGGCCAGGGAGGGCGAGATTCATCTCCCTGGTTTCTTCCTTCTCTTGTTTTCCATTTGGTCAAGCTTCGTCAGTTGGGAGTTACTTCCTCACACATCCAGCTTGCATTGCCTGTCCCCTTGTTGGCTGTAGGAAGCCAGATCCCAGGCCCTACAGTGTGGCGTGTTTTTCAAATTTGAAACGGGAGAGGTGCAGTGGTTCGAATAGCAGTCTCCCAAAAGATTGCCCACTGGAAACTGTGAACATGACTTTATTTGCAAAAAGGGTCTTTACAGAAGTTAAGGATCTTGAGAAGAGATCATCCTGGATTAGGATTGAGCCCTAAATCCTCCCCTGGTAAGAGGAGGGGAGGAGACTCAAAGGAGAAGGCCATGTGAAGACAGAGACAGAGAGTGGAGTGATGCGGCCGCAAACCAAGGAATGCCTGGAGCCACGGGCAGCTGGAGGAGGTGAGGAACGGATCCTCCTCTAGAAGCTCCAGATGGAGTGAGGCCCTGCCGACACGATGATTTCACACTTCCAATCTGCAGAACTGGGAGAGAACAAACTCCATCATTTTAAGCCACCAAGTTAGTGGAAATTTGTTATGGCAGCTCTAGGAAATGAACAAAAGGGCTGGCTAGGCACAGGTGGAGCTGTCCACAGAAAGGGAGAAAGAGAGAGGGCAGGTAAGGATGTAAGAGGTGGGCAAAAGGTGTGTCAGATATGACTCCTCTTCCGGACCTGTACGGAGCGAGCAACGAGATCTAAGGACGCAGCCCTGCCTGTGGGTGGCGATGGGAAGTGGAGCTGGAAATCAAGCAAGGCCGGGAGGCTGGGAGCCGTGAGATCAAAGGGGTTACTGTTCATTAAAGATGGATGTTGTTGTCAATGCGGATTATGGCAGGGGATGTAAAGAGAAAAAGAAGGATAAACACAGGGTTGAAATGATCTAAGAGGTGGAGACGAGCTCTGGTGGGAAGGGCCTGTGAGCAGTGATTATTTGGCAAGAATTGAACAGATGAATGGCTTGAATTTCAGGTGATAATAATGGGGAACTGGCGGGAGTGACTGATCTAGATGTGCAGAAGGGGGAGAAGGGTGGAGAAGGAGACCCTTCCGTTCTCCCTGTGAGAGGCTGTGGGAGAGCGTCAGCGGGCCTGTGGTGGGTCGACGCCGTTGGGGATGCTGCAGTTAGAGCGAGAAGTGAGAAGAGGTAGAGACAGGTTTAAGGTAAAAGAGAGTTTACCCTCAACAAAACAGGGGGCCCCACCGAGGCCACGAGAGATGGAGAGGAGAGCCTGGGTTAGGGGTCTTTGGATTGCGAAGAACAGCAGCTAACTTAACCTACTTCAAATACAGCAGGGTTTTTTTTTAAAGGATGCAAGAGCTAACTTCATGGATGTCCATGTGTCAGAGACAAAAAGTGGGCTGCTCACACAGGGGACGAGAACCAGAAGCCCAGAACCAAGAAGGCTTTCACTTCTCAGGGGCTGAAGGGCTCTCTTGTCTGAGCCATCGGGTGCATTTCCTCCATGCTCCTTCTCCACTCAGGACCAGCCCTTGCTCGTGCCCTTGCTGTCTCTTACCTGTAGCTGGCGCCCAGGTGGGTAAAGCTGCCACCACGGCCTACCACCTCCTGACCTTACGTATACTATGTTAATGCATGGGTCTGAGCTGCTGGGGACACTCTTTTTCCCAGGAATTTGAAACTGGGCCCCTGGCACCCTATCTGATTAACTCCATCCAGCCTGTGGATTCTTTCTTCTGAGTCAGGAGTCCACTTCTGCCCAGCCAGCCGTGACCAGGTAGATAGGGTCGCCTGGAATAACACAGCCCCCTGGGCACACCCCTTCAGTGGGGCTGTCTATGGTGTGGTAGGCTGAAAAATTCCCCCAGAGATATCAGGCCCTAATCCTCGGAAACTGTGAATATTACCTTCCATAGCAAAAGATGTGATAAAATTAAGGATCTTGACATGGGGAGGTTATCTGGGGAAGTGCTAACTAAGGATACATGTCCTTGTATGAGAGAGGTGGAGGGAGAATTCAGACACACATACACAAAGGAGAAGGCAATGTGACAAAGGAGGCAAAATTTGGAGTGATATGGCCATAAGCCATAAACCAAGGAATGCTGGCAGCCAGCAGAAGCTGGAAGAAGCCAGGAAGGATTCTCCCTTAGCGCCTCCAGAGGGAGCACAGCTCTATCGACACCACGACTTCAGCCCAGGGATGCTGACAGGGGCCTTCTGACCCTGAGAGCTGTGAGAGAACAGTTCTGGGGCTTAAGCCCCCCAGTTTGTGGTGTGTTGTCACAGCAGCCCCAGGAAACTAACACACACGGGGAGGAAGCAAGGGCTGCCTACGCACCCTGAACCATGACTCCTGCATGAAGGGGGAGCCATGAGAATTTAGGGGCATGCACAGAGAAAGGGAAAGCTGGAGAGCTGAAGATTCAATTCAATAAATGTCAGCAGGTGTTGTTTGGTGCCCTTGAAAGACGAGGACAGAAATACGGCGCACCAAAGGCCACAGTGAAGCCTTTAGGAGGAAACAGGGTGTGGAGGAGATTTGGGTCCTCTTCAGGAGGCCCTGTTGTGTGAAGACAGACGTAGTGGGGGCAGATCGTGACCTCAGCACCTAAACAGAAGGAGAAAGCACCAGCTGCCTAGCATGAGTGGGTGATGCAAACAAGGAAACCCAGCCAGACACTGACATGCAAACACACACACGCCTACACCCACACTTCAAGGCATTATGATTTTGTTGTCAATCTTGTTCTACTTCATAGCCTCTGGCTGTGTCTGCATGAGGCCAAAACAATTGGGCAATTCGACAAAATTATTAGTCAAACTTAAAGTTCAGGGAGGCAGCACAGTATAGAGGAAAGAATACAAATATTTACAGTCGTGCGTTGATTAACGACAGGGACACATGCTGAGAAATGCATTGTCGGGTGATTTCATAGTATGAGTATCACAGAGTGTACTTACACAGATGGAGCCAGGATAGCCTACTACACACCTAGGCTCTATGGTAGTAGCCTTATGTCTTGTGGGTCACCGTGGTATACCCATCATGGACCGAAATGTCGTTGGGTGGTGCATGACCGTATTCCAATCCTTCCTTTACTTTCTGAAATGGCTAGGAATTGTACCACAGTACCGATGGGGAAACAGGCTGGAGCTCAAAGAGGTGGTGCACATGCCCACAGTCACCCGGCTGAGCGGCAGACCAGAGCTCGAATTCAGATCTGACTCCTAAATGCATGATTTTTCCGGCAGTACGTGGACTGAAGGAATCTCTGTGCTCTTTGAAACTTCTGAAGCAGTCTGCCTGAGATAAAGCATGTGTCAGGGGAACTAAGGCACTTGAAAAGAACAGGGCAAAATTCTGTGAAGAAACCACCTCACCATGTCAGAGACGGCCTGATTTCTCCCCGTAGCCTGATTTCTCTGGGGAATCCATGGGCGCTCTGAAATTGTTTGCAAACCTGTGTGGGCCTATGTTCATATTCTAGGTGGTAAGGGCCTCATCTCTTATGGGAGTCTCAAAATCTGTTAATCTTCCTGCTCTAGACATAGGAAACCATCCAGGTTTTATGAGTAATCATCAGTCTTTCTCGATATAATGCTAGCTGCCCATAACCCACAAATAAAGACAGTGCTTTGGGAGGAGTCTATAAAATTTACATATAAATATGTTTGTTTTAGTTTTCAGCTTAGGCAACTCCTGTCCAGGCAGTTCTGGTCACATGTAAGTATGACATAAAGGCATAAAAGGTGCCCCCCAAAACAAATGTAG
Organism: Equus quagga; assembly: GCF_021613505.1. Lineage (NCBI taxonomy): Eukaryota > Metazoa > Chordata > Mammalia > Perissodactyla > Equidae > Equus > Equus quagga. The sequence continues at coordinate 60,706,665 of NC_060277.1, forward strand.
AAGCTACCAAGTCATTCCCAACTACGTACTGACTTTATTAAAATTCTTTAGAGCCAGCCCTATTGGCCTAGTAGTTAAAGTTTGGTGCTCTTACTGCTTCGATGGCCCAGGTTCATTTCCCGGTAGTGGAGCCACACCACCTCTCTGTCAGCTGCCACACTGCCACACAGAAGAACTAGAAGGACTTACAACTAAGATATACAAGCATGCACTGGGGCTTTGGGGAGGAAAGAAAAATTCTTTAAAGCCTTGTGTCTGCATGCCCTACTCATTCCACTGACTCTTTCTAAGGCCCTAGGCTCCCTTTGGTGAAGTGGCAAAGGCTAGTAGCCAGGGTGACCTCATCTTCAACAGAGAAGTGTAAACAGGCATGGGAAAGAGAACCAGAGTCAGAGTAAGGCACAGATTTCTTCCTCCCACATCTGTGCTGCCCAAACCTCCCTGCATTGGTCTGGCTTCTCCAGAGAAACAGAACCAATAAGACTGACTGATTGATGAGAAGGAATTGGCTCACTCGGTTATGGAAGATAAGAAGTCCCAAGACCTGTAGTCGGCAAGCTGGAGATGCAGGGGAGCTCAGGCTACGAAGTCACGCGTCACTTAAGGACGGGGACACGTTCTGAGAAATGTGTTGTTAGGTGATTTTGTCATTGTGGGAACATCATAGAGTGTACTCACACAAACCTAGATGGTCTAGCCTACTACATACCTAGGCTATATGATACTAATCTTATGGGACCACTGTCATATATGTGGTCCATCATTGACCGAAACGTCGTTATGCGGCCCATGACTGTGGCTCCAGTCCGAGTCTGAGGCCAGAGAAGCAGAAGAGCTGGTCTAAGTTCCAGTCTAAAGGCAGAAGAAAACTGGTGTCCCAGCTTGAAGACAGTCAGGCAGAGAGAGTGAATTCTCCCTTCCTCCACCTTTTTGTTCTGTTCAGGCCTTCCACTGACTGGATGAGGCCCACCCACATTGGGGAGGGAATCTGCTTTACTCAGTCTACTGCTTCAAATGTTTATCTCCTCCAGAAACGTCCTCACAGACATACTCAGAATAATATCTAACCACACTTCTGGGCATCCCATGCCCCAGTCAGGTTGACACATAAAATTAACCATCATACCCTCTGTTTCTTCACCCATCGGTTTCCCTTCTCTCCAGGCCCAGAGCGAGAGAGTCCCGCTTCCTCTAAAGTGAACTCCTCTCCCTGTCCTCAAGCTTGTCTTTCAACCCCTAAGAATCCTTGAGAATTGCCTAAAGGTAGGGAAGCCAGCAAAGAGAGACACGCTATCTTCAGGTAATCCACGACCCTGGTGCAGAAAAAGGCATGGATATTGGGAAGGTGAAACCAGATTACAGATCGCAAGCGGATCAAACCTCCCCAAATGCTGCAGGAAGGATCCTCTGTGAGAGATAGAAAACACAACACAAACAGCTTAAGCCCAACAGAAATCGATTGGCTGAACATCGTGGAAAGTCCAGGGGATAGTGACGTACACCGAAATTTATATAATACTATAAATCAATGTTACTGCAATTAAAAAAGAAGAAAAGAAAAAGAAAGTTCCAGGGGAGACACCTAGCATCAGACACTGCTGGATTCAGGGGCTCAGATAATGTCGTCAGGAATTAGCCTCTCCCCTTCTCTTTGCTCTCCTTTCATCTGTGGTGGCTACTTTCTCAGAGATGCCCTCCCTTTGGAGTGACAAGATGACAGCCAGCAATTCTAGGCTTATATTCTCCTAAGTGCAAGTCCAACAGTTCAAGGCAAAGTCCTGGACCTGACTCTCAGGGTCGTGAGTTGGACCACATGACCAGTCCTGAACAGATCACTGTGGCCAAGAGGATGCTGTACTCCCACTGATCAAGCCCAGGTAACAAGTCCCCTGTGGTACCTGGTTAGAGCCAGCCCCATCCAAGCCCAGTGGGCTGAGAGCAGAAGAGGGGTGGTTCTGCACAGAGAAGTCAGGGTGCTGTTAACAGAATAAAGGTGAATGGATGGTTTGGGGGTGAAAATGACAGGATGTCCACTACATAGATATATTTTATCCATGGGTACTTAAGAGTCATTCTAAGACAGTGGTTCTCACTGGAGGGTGATTATGTCCCCAGGGGACATTTGGCAATGTGTGGAAACATTTTTGGTTTTCATAACTGGGTAATGCTACTGGCGTCTAGTGGGTGGAGGCCAGGGATGCTGCTAAAATCCTATGATACACAGGAGAGCCCCCACAACAAAGAATTATTTGGCCCAAAACATCAGTAGTGCTGGGGATGAGAAACCCTATTCTAAGACCTAGAATGTAGCCATGGAAGCTGTGACCCATCTCACAGAAAAGAGAAAAAGCTTTCTGTCCATGTCTGCTGAGCATGTTCACATCCTTGCAGTTTATGAATCCCTGTTGGCACTTTAAGATGGAAAAGAGGCCCCAGATGCATCCCTGCTTCCTGTAACTCTTGAGCTAACCTTCCAGCCCCATCCATCCATATATCAGGAATTGTGATCATTCAAGTGACCATATGAGATCCAAAATAATTAGGTGGGAAAATCCTAGTGGGCATCTTACAGATCAAGATTATGGGCAATAGTTAATACAACGGATGGTGAGCACTGGCCTGTGATCTTGATGCAGAGCGGCCAAGGGGCTCAGCGTAGTCTCTCAATTCTACCATGCAGTGTTCGGAGGAAGCTGCCTACCCATCTGCCTTGTTGTCCCTTTGTCCATATTGGCTGGTAAAGTGGCACCAGCCTCAGAGCTTCTGGAGCACATTCCTTGGGGCCTCCAATAGTCGCCGTGTGGAAATGAAGATAGGCAAGGGGCTGTGCAATTTCCCTTCATGTTGTCAATTAGGATGCTTTTGACTGCCAATGACTGAAATTGTTTTAAACAATAGGCAATTTATTATCTCAAATAACAGTAGGTCCAGAGGTCCTAGTTTTACTTCACGCAGGCTTCCTGGCTCTGCTCTCCCTGCAATAGTTACAGACATCCCATCCAGGTACCACATGCCTAGAGGAAGAGAAGGGGCCCCATTTCTTACAAATGAGGAGACCTTTCCCAGAAGCCACCTAGCACACTCCCCTCACATCTCATTGGCCAGCATCAAGTCACATGCCCATTCTTAAACCAACTCCTTATCAATGAAGTGGGATCACAATGGTTGGGTTGGGAGCCTAAGCCCTCGGAGTAGAACGGATAGAGGGTGTCTACCTAGTGACCACTGTACCTATGTAGTACAAGGCACATGCTGACCTTTGGCAAACACAAGTTGCCCTCCCTGGTGTGTCAGTAGTAGAGTCAGGGTTATAACTCACAACCAGGTCTGTTGTCACTGTTGAATCTTGTTCGAGACAGTTTACAAGTTTGAGTCACAATGGCAATATTTGGTTATGAATAAAACTAGCTTAGGGCAATTCACAAGGCAGTTCTCTTGATGATGTATTAATGAGTTGCTCAAGGATGAGCATAATAGAATATTTAAGAATATCAGAGTTGAAAAGAACTTTAGATTTTGTATCAGGTTTTTCCTCTGTCCAGCAAGTCTTTGGAAAGTAGCCCAAAATTCGTAGCTTCCAGAAAGCCTATGGGCTGAGTTTCAAGATACCTAACCCAACATTTAACCAACCACTACAGTACAAGGTAACAAAGACTTCAATGTCCCAACCAGAGATAGAAGGACCCCTGCTCACTTTGACTCAGATATTTCACATTGCAGGACTGTCATTTGTAATATTTCATTCCGGGTACCACGGACTTTCTTCAGGAGCAATCAGAATTTATTAAGGAAACAATGATGACAAGATACTTTGGAAGCTAAGTTTTGACATCTGTGGTACATTAAAAAAACAAAGTGCAAACGCAAATGAAAAACAAGAACCCTAAAGAAGCAGCAAGCACATTTAGGTGCAATTAGCCATCCTTTATTAATTTTTCATTATTACCAATCAGTGAATGATCTAGTACTAATTTTGAACATTTTACCTTGAAGTTGGACCCCTGCAGACTGCTGAGAGCTCTGTAACTCTTACCTGCTTGACATGAAACGTCCTTCAGGTAACTGTTCTTCTTTGAACCTCCTTTATTGACAAACTCCCTGTGGACCACATCTCAGTAAAGAGGCTTTCTAGGGGTGACAGGGGTGCTGTCCTCCAACCCTTCCAGCTCTTGCCCTTAGAAACAGTAGATTGTATAGACCGGCCCCCTTGCGGGGCATTTTGAATAGAAGTGAGGTGTAACATTGGTGAGCTGGAGCACTTGGCTGCCAATGGGAGACCTTCTAGGCCTTTCTTTCTCTTTGCCACAGTAATCAGCAACGTTTAAGATGATGGCTCCTCTATTGGTCTGGGTGACAGAGTCCAGGGAGATGTGGCAGAGCCCCCAGCTGACCTGTGGTACACGTGGTTTGAACAAAAAATTTTTTAAAAGTACATTAAAAAATAATAAACCAATAGATTTTGGGGTTACTTCTTGCATAGCATAACCTAGCCCATCCTAGCTGAGACACCTTCTAAAGTCCTTTGTGTGGCAGACAAAGGATGCAATACAGGGAGGAAAAAAGGTTGGAGGAGGGGAGAGAAAAATTACATGTCTCCATGTTCACACTCTATCTAATCGCCTCCCCTTCATAAAAGTGGGTAGGATTTGTGACTTGCTTCTGAACAACAGATTACGGCCAAGGTGATGAGCCGTCATGCCCGTGAAAACATTGTGTCCTGCACTGGAGGGATTCTCCCTTGCTGGCTTTGAGGAATCAAGCTGCCACATTATGAGAGGGTTTATGGAGAGGGCCATGTGAGGAGTGGAAGTGTGGGTGGCCTCCAGGAGCTGAGAGCTGCCCCCACCGACAGGACCCCGGTCTTCGATCACAGGAGGTGAATCCTACCAGCAACCAGAAGGAGCTTGGAAGGCTCTCCAGTGGAGACTTTGAGGAGGCCGCAGCCCCAGCCAGCACCTGCCGGCAGCCTTGTGACATCCTGAGCAGCGGACCCAGCCATGCTGTGCCTGGACTCCTGACCCACAGAAATTTGAGATAATAAATGTGTGTTATTTTAAGCTGCAAGTCTGTGGTAATTTGTTAGGCAGTAAGAGAAGACTAATGCGCTGTATGAAAACATTTTCTAGTCAGAAGACTCGCCGCTCTCTCAACATCTTTCATGCAATAACACTTCGTTGAGAGGTTACGATGGGTCTGGCATTGTTTTAGGACCTTGAGATTGAAAAATGAACCAAACAGACAAAGATTCATAGCCTAATGCGCTTACAATCTAATGAGGAGAGGAGGGAGTGAGGGAGACAGACAACCAAGAGCATAATCCACAAGTCAGTTATCCAGAACGTTAGAAAGTGCTGAGCACTGTGGCAGGAAGTAGAACAAGGGGAGGGACGCTGTGACGGAGCTGGGCAGGGTCAGACTGCAGAGCTCACAGGACTCACTGAGGAGAGATCTGCAGGAGAGGAGGGCCTCCTTGGTTGTGTGGGGTCGGAGGAGGAGAGCGCCAGGTAGAGGGGCGGATCAGGCAGAGACCTCGGACCGAAGCCACCCTGGTTCCTGTGGGGAACAGCAAGGCGGCCAGGGTGGCTGAAGCAGAGACAGCAATGGGGAGAGTGTTGGGAGGCGAGGTCAGAGGGGTCGCGGGGTACTAATCGTGTGGGGCTGGAAGGCCATTGACTTTGAATGAGCTGGGGAACCACTGCAGGGTGGAGAGCCGAGGAGTGGAGGAGTGGAGTGATCTGCCTTACGATTTAAAATGATCTCTGCAGTGGTGGTGTCAACTTAGCCCGTAGAGGGGCAAGGCTGGAAGCAAAGAGAGCGGTTGGAGCAACCCAAGCAAGAAATGAAGGTGGTTGGCCAGGGAGAGGTGGCCGGATTCTGGATATATTCTGAAGGTACAGTCTGACAAGCTGGACAAGGGGTATGAGAGAAAGAGAGCAGGGTGTAAAGCTTTTGGCTGAGCAAATGAAGGACGGAGTAGCTATCAGCCAAGATGTGGAAGCTCTGGGTAGAGGAGGTTTGGAGGAAGAGCAGGAGTCTCAGTGGGGCTTGTTGAGTCTGCAGTGTCTTTCAGACATCTGAGTGGAAGCACTGAAAGGCCGGTGGATAGACAAGTCCGGGGTTAGCCAGAAAAGTCAAGGCGGAGACACATTTGGGAGTGACCAGCACACAGATGGTGTCTACAGCCGTGGGACTGGATGGGATCGCCAAAGGGATGAGTAGAGATAAAAGGAGAAGAGGATCAAGGACTGAGCCTGGAGCCCTCCAACATTAAGGGAGAAGAGGAAGAACCAGCAAAACAGGCTGATGGGGGCAACCAGTGAAGTAGGACGAAAACCCAGGAGCCTCCGTGTGCTAGGAGCCAAGAGAAGAAAGTGAATGGAGGGAGAGAAAGCACACAGCTGGGTCACATGCTGCTGAGGAGTCAAGTAAAGCGAGGGTGGAGGATTGTCTGCTGCATTTAGCAATGTGGAGGTCATGGGTGACCTTGACAAGAGCAGTTACCACAGAGTGCCAGGGGCGGAAGCCTGGTTGGTGGGTTAGGGGGCATGGGAGGAGGACAATTGAAAATAGAAAGTATAGACAACTCTCGCATATTGCACTGCAAAGAGGATCAAAGAAATAGGGTGGCAGCCAGTGCAGGAAGTGGAGGCAGAGGGACTTTTTTTGGTTTTGTTTTGTTTTCCTTTCTTTCTAAAAGGGAGACATAGCATTTTTGTACGTTCGTGGGAAAGACCCAGTAGGCAATAAGAAATTAGTGTTGAAGGAAAGGGAGAGGACACTTTCCGGGGTGATGTCTGGGAGCAGACGAGAGGAGTCTGGACTCAACGTACATGGAGACGGTCTGGCTTTCGGCAGGAACAGGGCAGCTCATTGTGGTAACAGACAGATGCCGGGAGGCGGGAGACATGTCACAAGGCTGTGGAAATTCGCTTTTGATTGCTTCCATTTCTCAGAGAAGTAGGAGGCAGTGTCATCAGCCAATCGAGAGCAGAGGGGAGGAGGTGTGGGCTCGAGGAGAGGGGAGAATGTGTGGAATGCGCAGCTAAGAGGGGAGCCAGGGGACCAGAGCATCAAGGCCACACGCAAGCCGCAAGCCCGTTGAGCAGGAGCTGCAGGGCGTCGATGCACACCGCTGGTGTTTTCTCTGGTGTTTTCTCCAGTGCCTCCAGCTGGCCAGGCGCAGTTGTGTGTGGCAGAAAGGCGGCTCTCACCAGGACCGAGATTTTCGCCAAGTGAGCATGAGAGCCAGGATGCAGGCCCAGGCAGGATTGTGGGCAATGGTTAAGCTGCAGCGTGAACCCGGTAAGGAGGGAACATGTGCCCTGGATCTGAAACAAGGAAGCCGACTGGCCCCCAGCACCCACCCACTGCGCGGGGTCGGCTTGGGTCTGAAGTGAGTCTTTTTCCCAACTTCCCGGCTCCATGTACTGCCCTAATCTCCATCCTCAGCTCATTGGAATCTTCCTCTGGAAACTGTATGGACTGCTCTGCCCAAGCAGCATGTGGGCCTGGAAAAGAGGACCTGGACAGTGCGCCGTGCTTGAAAACTGACCGCCATCGTGGCCCCTGGCCACTGGGACAAGAGCTATTGGATGGGGCGATCAGGGCCGTTTAAGTGACACAGGTGGTTCAAACGTATTAGAATGACTGACCCCTCTAAACTACAAGCTGGGGGGAGGCAGAGGGAGTGCAGGAGCCAGGAGAGGGACAGGGCTGTGGGAGAGAAGGGGGGCCCTTGGTGGTGAGGGCAGCAGGGGACCCAGGAGCCCTGGGCTGGCCTGGGACCCTCGACAGATGGGGCTGGCCACCCTGACCTCCTGCCATACTCAGCAGCCACGGTAGTTTTATCTTCCTGACTTTGGGGGCTGCGGGTCTCTCACTGGTCACGTGTGCCTCAAAGTGGCCTTTGTCCTGGAGCATGTGTAGGAACCAGAGGCACCATCATCACGACCAAGGGCATGGAAGGGGCCCCTTCTCGCCCAGTCGCTGGCCCTCCACCTCTTGGGCTGTGTGACCAGCCCGGGGAACTCAGCCCTCGGCACCCCGCCACCCCTGCGGAGACCAGCTCCCATGGGCTGTCCCAGCGTGGCCTGTAGAGCTGGCCACCGTGGGGCCTTTGATCTCCAGCACCCCGACATGGATTTATCAAAGGTTTGCCCCGCTCTGCCTGTTTGAAAGGCTGATTTATAGGATGCAGCCTTTGCCCCCCTTCCTTTGTTGAAATATGAAGTGTTTGTGAATAGCAGGGTAATATTTAGTATCCTGCCAACGAGGCTTCTGCACTTGCTGACGAATGAGCGAGTGAGCGACGTCCCCGCCCCACGGCCCGCGTCTGTTTGGGCTCCTCTCTTTGACTTAAACAAATTAGCATTAACATACACCATGGAGAATGCCAAGTGTCCTTTTCTATACGAAGGGCAGGGACAATCCTGAGGCGGAAGACCACTGCCCGGGGCAGGAGCCCACCGCGGTTTTCCTCTCCTAGTGTGTCGGGATGAGCCGGGCCCCAGCCACTGGGCGCAGGGACACGCCTGGGCCTTGGCTCCCATGGAAATCCAGGGCCAGGGTCTGGGGCTGGGGGCAGCTTGAAAAATGGACTTGGCTGGTTCATTTCTGGCTCTTCCACCCAGAGAGTTTGCCCTAAACGCTTCCTAAGAAAGCGGAAGTGTCTTCCAAGGAATATTTTATTTGGAGAAGAAGCTGCTACAGTTGACCGAGATGATTCCAGCACCCTCCACGGGGAGTGGCTGTGGCTCTGAGGGTGGCTCTGCTCTCCCTGAGGAGGGCGATAGCTGGGAAACCCCGGGCTGTGGCTGGTCTTGTGAAAAGAGCGGGTTGCCGAATGCCCTGGGGTTCCATCTTGTTAGTGGCCTTGTAACGAACTGACCTTAACTTGGGCCTGTATGTAGTGTGGTGTGGGACCACAGGGGCAATATGGCCAGGCCACCCCCCCCAGGACCAGAGCTTCAGCTCACCATCTTGGTTATGGGTGGCAGGGTCTGAGGGTCTGCATAGCAGCTGGGTGCTGCCTTTGCTGGGACCCCTCTCCAAGGCCTGGGGCTCTCTCCGGGGCCCACTTCCCCAGAGCCCTGACCCCATGGCCTCTCTCAGGACCGAACCAGAAGATATTTCCCCTTTCTCCACCTGCTTCTTACCAGATTTCCCAACCCTTCACCATGGGAGGGATGACCGCCTTCCGCGGACTGGCTCTGACTGACTCGAACCAGGTTGAGTGGGTCAAGAATGGGCAAGAATCCCAAATCAGGCCGATTAGAGCCAGCATCTCCATTCTAACACTTTCTTTCTTAGGTTTGAATAAGAAGCTGTCTCCCAGTCACCCAATTCCCCACCCTGCCTTTTCTTCTAGAGATATCTTAGGCATGAGGCCTGGGATGTTTGACTGCTGCATCCCCAGCACCCAGAACAGCACCTGGCCCAAGGTAGGTAGTAAATAAATATTTGTGAAGAAAGGAATGAATAATTGTTGAGGAGTTTCTGCATCTTAAAGGGAGAGAGCTTGCCAAGAGTGGTGCCAAAAATTGGAGAGAACAACCTGTCTCTTGGATCAAGCCATGCCTGAAGCCAGGCTGCTTCTGGACCTTTCAACTGCATGAACCAACACATTCATCTCCTAAGCCAGTTTCAGTTGGGTTTCTTGTGTCACTTGCAATTATGAATCCAAACTGATACAGGAAGGTTGGTTAATGGTTACTAATGAGGACACACTCTGCTTTGAGATTAGCTGTGACTTTTTCTCCTAGTCTAGTTCTGAGTAGATCATCTATATTTCGGAGGTGAACAAGTGCCAAATGGCAGCCTGAGAGGCCTGAACGAACATCAGCCATGATGTAGGTAGGTTTTAGGGCAAACAATCTCATTCTTGCCTGGAAAGTGAATTTGGATCCTCTGGTTGAATAGGCCAGTGGGTTATTCAGATTGGAGAGACTCAGGAGGTGAGGAGAGGGAGGGGAGGAGGTGGGGCGAGTTCCTGCTCTGGAACCTTCCAGGCAGAGGCACTGGGCCCTGGGGCCATGTAGTCAGCCTGAGGGCAATGCACCTGGTCTGGAGCAAGCTGGTGCTTACAGCATGCACAGCATGGCCGTGACTGCAGCTTTCTCTTGAGGGCCAGGTGGTGGGGAGACTGCAGGCAGAGGCTCGGGTGGCCAGTGGTCTGCATGTTTCGGGGGAGGCAGGATTCTGTGTGCATGAGGGGAGGGGACAGGCCGAGGCAGCCTGGCTCTGCCACAGGAGGCCAGCCCAGCAATCAAGGCCATCTGTGACCACAGGCACCGGAAGACAAGGGGACACGAACAATGGAAGAGGACTCCCTTTCAGGGAACAGCACCGCCTTGTCTCCCCAGACAGGACCCCGGAACATCCCAGCATCCTCTTTCTGCCAATCGCCCCCAGATGGCCTGTGGACTCCCTCTGACCCCTTTGCCTCTCCCCCGTCTGCCCAGACTCAGCTCCCTTCTTGCTCCCCTGGTCCCCTCATTCTCCCAATCGTCCTTCTGCTCCATGGCCTGGCTTTTCTCTCTAAAGCACAAACCTGGTCCTGCTTCCCTCCCCGTGTCCTTGGGGAAGTCCAGAACACTCACTCAGGCACGGATGACGTGTCCTCGCTCCGTTCTTGGGCTCCCACGCTCAGGCCTTCAGGACTGCTTCTGCACCAGCACAGGCCCCGCCGCCCAGAGCCCGTCGCCCAGGGGCCGCCGCCCAGGCCGCCGCCGCCCTGGCCTCTGGCTGGGCTGCCCCCGCCCCGTGTCCGCCCGATGACCGATGGCCTCACGAATCCTTCCCTTCTAACCCGGAACCACAGCCGAGGCGGTGCTGCGACACGTGCCGACGGGCGGGCTGGTGGCCCGGGGCGCAAGGCGCTGGCGGAGCGCTGGGTTGGCTCCGGCCTCAACAGCGAGCGGGCCTGCAGGCGGCCCAGCCCCGAGACGGGACGAGCTGGAGGGCCCCGGCGCCCAGCCGAGACACCGCCGGGGCCAGGGAGGAGCGGCGCGGAGGAGCCGCCTGGAGCCCAAGGGTGCTGGCGAGACCCGAGTGCCCGGCCCGCCTCCCCGAGAACTCTGCAGAGCCAAGCCCCGGGCCCGCCGCACCCGGTTCGCGTCCCCGTGCCGCCCCAGCCGCTCCCCCCCCCCGCGGGGTCATCTGCTCAGCGGACAATGGGAGAAACGGCTGGCGAGCGAGCCGCCGCTCCTCTCCCCCAGGCCTTGCGTGTGTGTGCGTGTGCGCAGAAGCTGGGGGGGAGTGTGTGTGTGTGTGAAGAAGCTGGGGGGGAGTGTGTGTGTGTGTGAAGAAGCTGGGGGGGCTTGTGCGTGTGCGTGTGTGTGTGGAAGTTGGGGGGCTTGTGTGTGTGTAGAAGCTGGGGGAGCTTGTTGTTGGGGGGCGCCCGCGTCGTTGGCTTGGTCACCGCGCCTCTGGATGTCTGAGGCGCGGAGGGGCTACTCCTCCAAAGCGCCTGGTGGCCTCCTCCCGACAGTCCCCAGCTGCGTCCGCTTGGCTTGGGCGGAGGAGCAGCGGCCCTGAGCGCGTCCAGGAAGGACCGGCCAGCAGCGGCCCGGCTGCCGTCCGGCGAGGACAGGCGGGCTTTTCCCGAGACCTTGCACCCCACCTTCAGCCAGCCGTCCGCCGCCTGCCCTCCCGGCCTTCTGCGCCCTCGGAGGCACCACTCTCTGGGTCCCGCTACTCAGGTCGGTCCCCAGTGAGGAAGCTCGCAGGGCCTGTTCATGGCAGCCGCCCTGCAGGGGGTGAGGGCTGAGCTCGCTGCTCCCGGGAGGAGTCAAAACGCGATCTCAGTGAGGGCGGCTGGGGGACATGGAGCCCGACGCCAGCTTCCCTGCTAATGCATTTGAAAAAGCAAAGAAAGAGAGAGAAATGCTGGCCAAGAAGCCAACTGAATTTACTTGCCTAAGGACTCTGCCGCTAATCAGTTGAGTCAGGATAGCCCTGAAGACAGAGAAAATGGTGACAATTTACCACAATTCCAAAAAGACTGATGAATGAGTGAAACCAGGAAGAAATGATGGTACCTCAGCTTGGCTCATCTGGGGCAATTTTCTTCACCAAACAGTCAGGAAGCTGTGGCTGCCTGGATTCAGTCTCCCAGGGCCTGTGCCGGCTCTCCCCACCCTCAAGTGCTGGTGCGTGAGTGGAGCAGAGACAACCGGCTGCTACCACCGCCCCCTCCACCTCCAGCCGCTCCCCTAAAGTCACTTGCTCATTCCTTTGATCACTGATGGAGCAGCGAACACGTGGTCACTTGTTGAGAGCCTTCTGTCCTGGGTACCTGTGGATCCAGCGGTGGGAAACAGACATTCCTGCCTTGTTGAGTTTACAGTCTAATGGTGGGGCAGCAGGTTGCATACTGACAGGAGCTCGGGGAGACCAATACAGCAGGAATGGTGGTGGTGGTGGGGGGGGTGGTTGGCAGTTTAAAGTTAGACAAGGCATATTCCAGAACTGAGTAGTGGGCTCACCGAGGGCTGATGGTCTGGCAGCTGGAGGGTTGGGGCTGAGCCCTGTGGGTGGGGCGGGAACAGGAATTGTACCAGCAGCCGCCTAAGGACAGGTTGCAAGACTTTCTCCTGTCACCAGATGTTATAAACCCCTTTCCAAACCAGTTCACTTTTGATATGGGGCTAACAGACCCTGTCCCTCTGACCACGGGGCTGGCCTCATGTAATGCAAATGGGGTTATTCATTCAAAAAGCACTCACTGAGCACATGCTCTGTGCCAGCACTGCTCTCCATACTGGGATGGAGTGAGGCAAAGATGAGTCCTTGCCTTCATGGAGACAGATAATAAGTAGGTAATGAGATAGACAGACACAGAATGTCTGATAGCGCCACTTCACGCAGTTAGGAGGGGATCCACGAGAAAAGGGGGGGAGAGGGCTCCAGGCAGAGGGGACAGGAGGCGGGAAGGCCCCGAAGCTGGGTATGATTCCAATATTTGAGGGGAAGCAAGGGAACCTGTGGGCAGGATGGTGCGGGGGGAAGGGGAGTTCCAAGATGAGAGAGGGAAGTAGGGCCAGCTCGTGGGGGCTCTCAAGGCCCCTGAGAGGACTTTGCATTTTATTTGTGGTGTAAAGAGAAGGGTTCTGTTCTGCCTGGTACCTCAGCAGGATCACGCTGGCTGCTGCCTGACACAGACAGGGGAGGGGCAAAAGGAGGAGGAAGATGTAGGCACGTGGGAGATGGGTGGTCAAACCGAGCTGGTGGTGGTGGACGAGGTAAGCGGCGGTCAGACTTGGGAGACAGTACAAAGGCTCAACCTGGTGGCCTCAGGGATGGATGGAACTGAGTTAGGACCCGGGCCCGGCCGGTCAGTGTGAGATCAGGGCTGGGGCCGGCAGATGCCATGCCCCTCAGAGCTTCTGTGATGTGCACGGCAGGGTCCAGCAACCGAGTGATCAAACCTGAATTAGGAAGTGAGTGTCAGAGGTTCTTTGATCCAGAACATCTCCTTATATCTTATATTTGGTCAGGAAATTGAGACCAAAGATGATGGCAATTGTTATCCATCCAGCATGATGTCAATTATGTTTGGTTTTCCAACAAAGCAGCAGCAAATATGTTCTCTGCTCACCCTCTACTCTAGGTAGATTAGTAGACAGCAGCTTAGTTAAGGTTGACAGCTAACAGGAATAGACGAAAAGCAGCAAGCAGGCCAAACGTCCGAGTGACTGCTGGGCCCTGTGCTCTACCTGCTTTTTGTCTAGTTGCCTGGTTGGTGGACACCATTGAGCCTACCAGACAGATGGCGAGAATGTGCCAGTGACAGGTGAGGGACTTTGTGGGTGATCACTAGCTCGCTTCTAATTCCAGAGGAAGAACCAGGGCAACAGCCCGAGCCAGTCCCTCCTTCCTTTCGGTGAGATGAGGAGTTCTCCTGGACTGCGAGCAGGTTAGAAGGGTCAAGCGGGCACTTTCCAGACCTCTCGCTCCCAGTTCCTCCTGCAGGCAGTTACGTGTCCTGTCACTAGGAGTGTGTCAGAGGACAGAGACCCTGGCTCCCGCTGAGCTCAGAGGAGCGAGTCTCCCTTCACACCAGAGTCAGCGAGCAGAAAAGGCTTTGGTCTGTTCCCGGCATTGCCCCTGGGCAGAGAAGCACTGAGTCCCAGCTGTTTTCTCAGAAAAGCAAGCAGGAGGCAAGGCTGATGGGCAGGATGGCCTGAAGAGAAAGGAGGAAACCATCAGCGGGAAATTCAGCCCTGCACACACTGGGAGCAGAGCACAGCCTCCAGCGGTTTTGCTTTTCTCCTCCAGCTTTAGGGTGAGGGGTACGCAATGCATATTTATAGAGCCAGGAAGAAGGTGTTTCTATTAGGCAAGGCAGACTCTATGTTTATGTTTGAAAAGAAAAACTGGTCCTGGGAACAGGCCAGTGCATTCCCATCACAGCTGTAGCCTCACAAAGATGGGCCCTGTGGTGAAATTTGGTTTTATCCTTAACTGATACAGTGGTTTTACTAAAATAACAGGAAGTTGGTACAGTTGTCCCAGAGTCAGAGGAATACTATGTTAAGAATCACGTTTTTAAAAAAGCTAATTAAGGGACTGGACATGTTCCTTTTCCTTTTCATTAGTTTGTCGTATTATGGAATAACCAAACTCCAAGGGAAAGCCTGTATCAAATCTCAAGCCCCTTCTCCTACCCGTGTGGCCCTTACCCCGAGTCAGGGCCTCCAGGCCTGTCCTGCACATCCAGTCAGTGGCCTGAAGGGCCAGAAGGAGAGCCCTGGACTCGGTGGGGACAGCATGTCCCAGGCTGCGCTCTCCATGGCATAGCCCACGAAGCTGGGAGGGGTTACCCGGGGAAAGGATTCCGGGCTTGGCAGTTCTGGGAAACACCAGGTAAGCAAACCCAGGCTTTCATATTTTTAACTTTGAGTGTCCTGAAGCCCTACTATGTGCACGTGCTTCTGACTCCCCAAGAGAGCTCCAATAGGCAGTATTTCCCGCAGACACCTCCTTACAGAACAGGAGATGCGCCACGACCTGGGACATGCTGCCAAGTAGCAGCCTTAGGACAGGCGGGCCAGGTGAGAGCCACCAGGTGGGGGTGACATGAAACCCCAGGCCTCTAGGAGTCTGGGCATGGAGCAGCCTGCCTCATGGAGGCTGTGGGGGTCACAGGGGCGTCAATTCTATGGCCATGCGGGGACACATGGGGTAGGGTGTGGGAAGGGGGTGGGCTTGTCTGAGCACAGGGTAGACTCCGGAGCTGGGAGGAGCGCGGGAAGTCAGTGAGGTGGCTCCCCGTGGAAGATTCCCAGAGAGGACGTCCGAGTGGTGCCGAGGGCCAGGGGCATCCCCGGTGTGCAGCCGGTGTGCCATGGGTACTCCCTGGGCAGAAGAACAGCAGGTCAGAGGCCTCTAGGAGGATTTCCCTGGCGATGGTTTTGGAGGCAGGAGCAGGGAGACTGGCCGGTTCCGACCAGAAGGCAGGGCGGGGCAGGCGGGTCTTGGCTCTTGGCTTATTCTTCTTCCTGGTGCACAGGCATCTAACTCCAGGGCGCCCACTGCGCCACCTCCAGACAGAAACATGGACGTGCCTTCTACTCCTCTGCGGGCTCATGAGAGCAAGTCAGGTGTTGTCAGTTCTCCTAGGAACTGGGCAAATGCAGCACAAGATGCTTAAATAAAATGACACCACACACACTCCTGTTCTCATATACCCGTTTATTGCAGCAGGAAAAGAGACCCGGGGCGCTGGACAAACTTGAGGCCTGCAACGAGGTGTAGATGTTCTTATGTTCTTTCCAGACAGTCCTACGCCGCGTTCCCCGCAGTAAATAATCTGGATACAGCCGATTTCAGATAAGCATAAACAAGGATCAGACACTATCTGTAATCGCTTTAGAAATTTCTGAATGAACGAGCATATTGCAACGACTGTTTAAATGTTGCTTCAACTCCCCAAATTAATTCCTACAGAGCAGCAATGTCCCTGGAGGCTGAGAAATTAAAACATCTTGTTAAGCTTCAAGACCTTCGGGCAAATGGGACTCACAGTGGACAAGTGGGCGTAGGTGGACTGACAGGGGACAGTGACTGAGGCCACCGCTGGCCGCCAGGAAACCCGCACAACTCCCAGAACCAGAAGCATCCCCACCCTGAACCCAACTCCTGCTCATGGCTCGGAAAGCTGCTGGATGTGCAGAGGCTGATTTCTGAATTCAGAAGACACCAGGATGGAAATGTGTTCTTCACTAAAGGGACAAGAATGTGAGCTATGTGGGCTGGCCAGCCCAGCTCAGCTTTTTTTCTGATTTCCCTCCTCTTATGACCTCGAGCAAGCCGTGCAGGAGAGGAGCAGATGACCCGTAGGAGTGACTGAAGAGGGACAGGGCTGGCTGGGAGCCGGAGGGATCACTGGCATTACTAGGGCTGGCACTACCCTTCCAGAAAGAAACGCTTTAGACACCTCCTGTATTTAAAACGAACTATAAAGATGCCTTTGATTCCTTGGAGGTTTTGAAATGCTGATAGGCAGTGGGGGTGAGGGGCGGGGGGCCGGCAGTCCAGTCTGAGGCTCCCTAGGCAACAGTTAGGAATTCTCCCTCCGAAGGTTGTGCAGCGGCCCAGCCTTGTTCTATTACCGTTTGGGGGAATATGTGTAGGGGACGTGTTGGGTAGAAAAAGTTGGAACCCTGGCTCATTCACAGGGAAGGGGGTGCTGTGGCTGGCAGCGTGCATTCCCTCTGACACAGCCTTGCAGACCTGAGGACACAGAACTACAGACACCACAGTACCAGTGCTCCTCTCGTCTGGCCACCGATTACCACTCTGGCGGGCAGGTGGGGAGTGCGTGTGTGGGGCCAGAAAAGGAAGAGTCACACTTCTGCATTTACATGAGGAAGAAGGAAAACAATGGGAAGGCTGGATGAAAAAATATATAAAGGCCCTCAAAGAGAAAAATACCCTCTCTTTGCATTAATCTACTGAGCTAACCCATTTCTTATTTGCGGAGCATTTTGGATATTATCATGAAAAAAACAATTGTCGAGTGATCACTGAGCACCAAATCATTTCACAATCTTGTATTAAACCCAGCAATTTCTCTTCTTGAGCTCCAGAGTTACCAAAATATTCTTGTCTAACAGCAAAAGGAAAAAAACCTGTTGTGTCTCCCTGTATGTTTTGTTTTTTTCCCACATGTCAATGTGGTTTCAGCTTTGAGGTTCTCCCTTGTCACTTCCCCCACCTGGTGGCTGCTTACAGGTGAGCATGAGAAGCAGGAACAAGGGCAGATGCCAGAGGCTGCAGAAGAACAGTTTCCTGGAACTCTTCCGGTCCGCATCCCTGTAGAACCGGAAGCCGAGGTAGGAAATATACAAGTTGATGGGGAGGGAGATGACGGGGAAGGTCCATGTGGTGACATCCAGGATGGGGGCTGCCGTGGACAGTCCGATCAAGGCCAGACAGTGGCGCAGGGCAACGCGCCTGCACAGTGCCGGGTGAGTGACTGACATCATGCAGTAGCCTCCTCGGGAGTAGTCTTCGCGGAGGCCCCAGCTCAGGGCGTTGAAATGAGGAAACTGCCAGGAGTAGAGGATTCCTCCCAAAAGAAATGCTCCTGTACAAAGGTTTAGGAGAAAAGAAGGAAGCAAAGACACGTTGTCATCAGAGATTTAAAAAGGCACCGCTGGCTCTCAACCGAAAGCCTTCCTGGCCCCCCGCGCTGCGCTCTCCGCCTTTCACCCGGATCTCAGACTCGCTGCCAGTCTTTGTTCTCATCTCTGCTTGCCCAAGTCAGCCTGACATCTGAGATAGGTGGGTGGGGAGCTGAACACTCTCCAGCATCCCACCAGCTTTTCCACCTTGGGGGGTACGGAGGCCCCTGGCTTCTGGGCAAGGCCCTTGCTTCCCAGGGAAGGCTGCCTCCCACTGCCGGATGCTGAGCATCTGTGGCTCCTGCCCCCACCAAGCACCCCATGTGTCCAACCACGGTGACAAGAGAAGCCCCTACACACTTACAAACATGTTTAGGGGCAGCACTGCCCCTTGGGGAGCTCTGTGCCAGGGCTTCTAGCTCTGTTTCTGCAAGCTGGGCCTTGTGAGTGCGGTGCTTCGGTGGGGCCACTTGGCGTCCCAACGAGGCCCCTGCCTGGGGCTGGCGGCAGCTCCCTGCCAGCACCAACAGGCCCGAGTGGGCGTGGGGCACTGTTTCATAGGTGATCGCGGGGCTTCCAGGGCAGGTGCTGGCCCAGTCCCTGGAGCCTGTATGAGGCAGGCAGGAGGGACTGCACAGCATGTGCTAGGTAAACCAAGTGGCATAAAGGACACGGCCCCGAGCAGAACGAGAACCTGCCTGTGCCTTCGTCGTTTTTCAACAAGGACATATTAGTGTCTTGAACACCGTTTAGCCCCTCTGTCTGGAGCAGGGCTCCCTCCCCACAAAGGCTGCCAGCTCCTGAGCACCTACAATGTGACAGAGACTTCACAGAGTCTGCCTCATTTCATCCTGGCTATAGGGTTTCAGGTGGGTTTTATACTCATCAATCAAACAAACAAATCAGATGACATTATGTTCTGCAAAAAACAGTGAAGGAGAAAGTGAAAACAAGCCGGTCTGGTTTGAAAACTGGGCTCCCCTTCTGCCCTGAGCCACCTCCCTCCAGCCAGGCTGCGGAGCCCAGGCTGGGTGCAGGGGTTGCAGGCATTCCTGAGCAGGATTCCTGACTCCTGTACTCACACAACGAAGCACCGACTGAGAGGCACCACCGTGCCAGGCACGGTGATGCGGTGTGAGCACAAACCCACACGTGTCCCTGCTGCCTCCGTTCACCGGCAGGTCACTGATCAGGGGCCATGCTGGAGCATCGACACCATCACACAAATGATGCAGGAAAAGCCCATGCAATGAGGACACAGAGCAAGAGGGGCTGAGCTAGTGGAGGGGCAGAGAAGACTTTCTGTGGGAGAAGTGACTGAGTCCCGTGAAGGATTCACAGAGACCTTGGGGCAGGAAGGGGCACAGTGTGGCCGAGGTGTGAAAAGGAGATGAGCGCATGTGCCAGGATTCACAGAGTGTATATCAAAGGACTGGAAGGTCAGTTTTCCTGTATCATCACTTAAAAAAGAAATTAGAAGAAAAAAGGAAGGCTAGTGTAGCTGGAGAGCAGAGAACAACGGAGAACCCAGTTCTGGATCCGGCTACCACTCCCGCCTCTGTGGGCCGTGCTGAGGATGAGTTCTGTCCTGAAAGCAACAGAAAGCCACGGAAGGATCTTAAGCGTGTAAGAGTGTGCGTGTGTGGGGGCTGCTGAGGCAAGGGGCACTGGTGTTACCTGACCTGACTGTGAAAGAACACATTGGGAGGGCCCAGAGCAGGTATGGACGGATCAGCTGGGAGATGGAAGAGAGGTTAGGATCAGGGTGGTGCCTGTGGCGATGGAAAGAGATGAAAGAGATCCCGCAGAGAGGGATTTAGGAGGCCAAAGTGACGGGGTGTGAGTGCAGGGTGAATAAGAGGAGGGGGAAGGCGTCAGGAGCAGCTCCTGCACTTAGGGATCCACGGAGATGCCATTCACTGCGAGTCCAAGGGGAAGACGGGGACGGCGGCTCCTGAGGGCCACCGGGGTGTGCTCGGGGCAACAGGCCTTTGAGACATCCAAGGGAAAATGGCAAACAGGGCGCGTGAAGAGGGCGCTGGGCTTCGGCATGTACTGAGGGCTACTCAGACCTTCATGAGTACAGCGCGGTGTCCAGTCAGCGAGGCTTGTTTCTGTGTCTCCTGCCCCAAAGGGAAGTCCTGCAGGCTAAGTTCGTCTTCCCTCTACCTCCAGAGGCTAGAGCACAGGCAGTGCTGATGCCACCGCAGCACAGGGTGCTCAGACTCCTCCGTGGAGCTCAGGGGCACAAATACTTGCTCGAGTGCAAACGGCCCCCAGGCCTCTGTCCCAGCACGGGTTTGTGGCCTGGTACAGCACACTGCTGGGACTCCGTCTACGCTCCCTCCCTCCGCCCTCTGGAGCGTCTCAGGTGCTGGGACTCAGCTCCTTGTTTCTCAGATGCCTAACTGCCTCAGGGTCCCCTGGCAGACAGCGCAGGGCTTACTAACCCCCTGCATAATCTACCCGGGAAGCACCGTCCTGCAGGGAGAGGGGAGAATTTGTGACCACAATCCTATTTCGGGTGATGAGGATCTTTTAAGCCCCTAGTCTGTGGGAATGTGCAGAAAAAGAGAGTGTGGGGGCTACTGCTAACACAGAACTCACCAGGAGAAAAAGCAGTTGAAGCAATTCAGAACAAACCAGAAAGTGAGTCTGGGGCTCTGAGGTCCCAAAGGGCCCTGTTGTGCACATGCCGACGTGGATCAGGAGTGAGCTCCTCTTTTAATCTCTTACCTGGATTCCTCAACAGTGGGACTGTAGCGTGACAACAGGGGCCGGCTTTGCAAGTCATTTAAAAGAAATGAACGATGATTTTTATTCATATTGTTCTGGGCAGAAACTTACTCATTTGTGAGTTAAGTTTCCCGGGCATTGTAGTGGGCCAAGTAGACCTCACGTGGGTGCAGAATGCCAAAGAGGGGGGCTACTTTCAGATCCATCATCAGTTTCCTGGAGGTTCCATAAGTCAATCAATTCCTTGTCAGCTTTCCAACATGGGAGGAAATACAATAAAGACTTGATTTTGGAATCCCTATTTTAGTAGGGTTGCTGTCGAATCTCCCAAACGCATTTTTAACCCTATCTATAAATAACATATATAGATCTCTTGGCTCATGTAAACACATTCCAATTCTAATGATAATAATAGCAGTAGCTACTGTTTGTTGAATCTATCACTTGGTAAATGGATGACGGGCATCTGCCATATGCCAGGCACAACCGTGGATGCTAGAAAGGCAGTGGTGAGCAAGACAAAGCCCTGCTCGATGCCTCGAGGGGGAGATGGATCTAGACACAAGCAACAGTGATGAGTGCTATTTACAGAATCACAACAGGGTGACATGCTGGGGGCAACTGGACATTGACTGCTCAGGGAAGGCCCTCCCAGAGGTGACATTTAAGCCATGACCCAACTAACTGGCAGTAGAACTCTGCCGGGTCCTGCGCAGAGTCCCTCCAGCCTGTTTCTGGGCAGCGCGAGGCTTTAGTGAGGCAAGGAGAGTAACAAGACAGGGCTGGCGGGCTGGGGGCTGGGTCACATGGGCGCCTGTCACCCGGGTTAGGAGTAACCACAGGAGGGTGGGTCACAGATGGCAGGGGACCAGGGAGGAGGCAGGCGGCCAAGGGAGAGATGAGGGTGGCAGACATGGATGCCTTTTACTCAGGGGGGTGGGGACACGCACAGGTGAGTGTGCTCATGTGGAGACAGGAAGAGGTCAATTTTTGGCCCTTTGAAGTCTGAGATGCCTATTAGACATCCCAGTGAACCACCTCATGGCTGTCCTACAGCGGCATGCGTAGAGTTAGATAGCTGCTTTCTAGGGCTTACAACCACTCTCCCTCCAGGCACAGTTACTCTCATCTTGCAGATACCATTGAATTAACGTGCCCAAGGACATTCCGCACTCCTGGCACAGTATACCAGCACCTTCTTTAGAAAGCTGTTGCCACATGTCACTCAAATTAGTTAACAATGGACTATGGGGGTGTAATTCAAATGCCAACGGAGCTGAGTCCAGGGAGGCTGTCCGGAGGAGAAATTGCAGAGGCCCTTTCTGCTTTATTAACATAAGAGACCCGGTACCTTTAAAAAAAAAAAAGGTTCGTTTCAATTACAGCCAACAGACAATATTCTTCTTGACAGCAAGCACCCCCGGGGAATTAGGACAGAAGGGAAGGTCGGACCACCCAGCTACAACTGAGCAGTGAACAGGGGACAGGAGACTTCTCCTTCGTAGTCTGAGGGGCGAACAGAATGCTCTCTGGATTCCAGAGGGACCAGCAAAGAGGAAGCACCGTGAAGGACGCTGGGGCAGGGGTCACTCTGAGGCTTTCGAGCCCGTGGCCCTGGAGCAGCGCACCCCAGCTCACCAGCGGTCTCCGTGCACAGGGTCGGAACAGATGACGGTTCACAGTTATGACAGCCACAGCACGGGGGAAGCCACAGACCAAGACGGGTCCCGTCAAGAAAACAACGTCAGTGGTCCGAGGTCACTTAGGAACGGGGGAGGGCGCAGATCCGAGTCAGAGCACAGGAGCTGTTCTGCTGTAGAAACAGCGCTGTGAAACCAGACTTGAAACGGTTAAAATCTCAGGCCCAAAGGTGGAATCTTGCTTGTCTTTCTCAAAAGCTCTTTTTGGTGTGCCAACTGGAGTATTCTGTTTTGCTCAATGCACATTTTCCGCTATGCTTCTGCTTAAAACAACATAATTAAAAAAATCATTTTCCTAAGAGTTGCATGCTGCTTTCTGTGCGAGAGGAAATTGGCTATGCATTTGGGTGACGTCGTAAATGAAAGTGCTTCAGAAATCACAGCTTAGCCCTAATGGATCGTAGTCAGAAAACCACCACCCCACGCGGTTCTACCTGATGGGCTGCCACTGCCTCTGCTCCTCTAAAAGATGTAAAGCTAATTACTCTCTTCATCAAGATGAGGGGACTAGAGCAGGAAGCCCTGAGTCAGTCCGGGGGCTGTAGTGGAACCCACCTTCCTTGCCGAGTAAACACAGAGCTCTCAGTTTACTGACGCAAAGGCCTCACCTCGGCCTCATTCCCGGAGAGCAGGCTATTTTATTGGCCTATCTCCTGTCACAAGGAATAGTTATTGTGCATGCACTAGACGATAGGTACGGTCTGTTCTCAGGCCTCTGCTGGTGTCTGGCCAGGGAGAGAGACCACGCAAACGGGACTGCAGCCCGTGAATGTCACCTTAGGTGCAGGGTGTATGGGGAGCATATAGGAGGAAGACCTAAGTCAGCCCTGGAGAGGTCAGGGAGGGCTTCCTGGAAGAGGTGATTTGTAAACTGACATCTGAAGATGGTCTCTGGGTTTCAACCCATTCATACAAACCATGCATTTTCTGCTTCTTTTCAATGTATTTTCCCATTTTCCTACCTAACTGCTGAATCTTTGTACATATTTGGTTTAATCATATCTGGAAGACATGTCCACTTCCTTTCTTTTAATCAAATATTTGTTGGTCTATGAATATATAACATACTGGAAATCGGTGAACTAGGTGGTACACCTGTGGGCCTGGTTCTCCAGAGGGGAGCAACTTCCTGAGAGCACTGTGTCACAATCCCACTCAAAGGTGACCCTAGAGACCCTCCAGGTGTCCCGGGCGTTTTTATTTCCCTCCATAGGCGGACAGTGGAGAAGAGCACGCCCACTGTGCTGTGTGTGGCGGGCTGGAGAGAGCCCTCCTCTCCTGGCGCCCTGCTCCGATTACAGGGATATATTAGACGGGGCAAGGCTCGCCAATGCCTGCCAGCGACTCTTTGAAAACAGATGTATTTTAAATTCTCTCAAAATATCTATCAATCATTTCTCCGGCGCACCAACGGCGGGGGAGATCCTCACTCACTGCCCGCTCTGCACAGGTCCAGCTCACTCCTGTCCACAGCATACTGCCAGCATTTTGTTGGCAAACAAAGCCAAGGCAATTCCAGCCAAATGGTTTCCCAACCGAATGGAGAAAAACATCTTCAAGTTGGAGCCCTGACTCTCTGTGTGCGCTCTTCCAAGAGACAGTCCTTTTGGAATGGAGTTCAAGGGTTTCAGCTTGCTTTCTGTGCTGCCCGGTGGGCTTACATTCAACCCCTTCCCACCCCGACGTGAACCCATTCATTGTCATTCACTGTCCACGCATGGCCTAGAAAAGGAGAAAGAAACACAGCTCCAGTGAAGCTCGGTGCTGGGGTGGGAGGTCTTCCTCCCCAGCACAATAGGCCCCCTCAGTGCGGCCCTCGGTAGCTTGTCTGTTCCAGGCCTGGTTCTATCTGCGCATTCAGGGCTACATGGTTATGTAAACCAGGGGCTAGCTGGGAGAGCAGAGCCAAACCCGAAGCTTTATGGTCACAGGTTTCAAAGCCTGTCTTTGAGGGTTAACACAAAGGAGCTTGTGAAACAGATCAGCCTCAACAGTGCAATAGACTTCTATGGCGCTGCAGACAAAGGGGAGAGGACGTGGGGCCAGTTTATCAACCGTACTGCGACAAAAGGGAAGATGAAAAGTCCTCCGAAAAGAGGAAATAGAGCTGGCAATACCCGCTTGCCCCTGAAGAACTCTTTGGAAGCGATTTGGGAATAATGACAAAGCACAGTGAGGGAGCGCAGATGCTCTCCCTGTCCTCACCTTACTGTCCACTGCCCGCCATCCATGCCGAGTTACCCGGGGGGTTTCGTTTGAAGAGAAAGACGGGAGTAAAAGAAGCACAAAGCTCAGATTCTGAAAAAAGTGGTCCCCTCTCCTTTTCTCTTCTTACCATTTCCCTGGAGGGAAGTGTCAGGCGTCTGGGGGTTCTCTAAGAAATTCAAGTGCTCCCTACTCCTTAGTTCATGTTTGAAGGTTTTTCCATCTTTATCACACAAATATTAATCTGTTCATTGAACAGCACTGACTAAAGGTGGACGCTGTGCCAGGCACTGTGTCTACCAGAGGCTGCCCTATTAGGGCATCGTCTGTCACTGCCTTCAGGAAGGCAGTGGCACAGCTCCCCAAAGCTGTGCTCAATTGTTCAGCTAAGGCCACCCCAGCATGGCTGGCGAGGCCGGAGAGCACTCTGTACCAGAGTCGGCCTCCGTTATCCCACCACTCTCAGGGCTGACCACGCATTTCTAGTATATTCTTTCTCGGCCTTTTGTTTTTTTGTCTTTTAAGAGAATAGGGCTCCAAATATTGTTTGGTTTGCTAATATTCCCTTGAAAATGTTGCTTGTTCACTCTGTCTTTAAAAATATCATGTGTCTTAATTAATCTAAAGATCTAAGGCTAGTTATGGAAAAAAATCTCATAGAAAATGAACACACTCATTTTTGAGGCTGATTTCAAGCTGAGGCAGTATTTTAAAGGAAATCTTCCAGAGTGCTTGGGTTCAACAGCGCCTGGTACTTAGTAAGCCCTCAATAAATATTTGTTGAATGAGTGAGTGAATAAATTCCCTCTATTCTAATCTACTCCATTCCATTTTCTCATCCTGGAATAAAAGAGGTAAATAAAGTGAAACAGTATTTACCATTTTGTAGTTTACCAGCTGAGGCTAAAACACTCATTCTCTTTTTGTTACTAAACCATCCATCTGCCAATGTCACTTCCTGATAAGAGCCTTTCTAAGTCCTCATCTGTAACTGAATGTTGCCGACATAATTAATGTTGACCACACAACATCATCTGAATTACAAACCAAAGGTGATTTACAATCAGCGCTACAAGACTGCCACCAAGGCCCACTCCATAAGCTCCCAGGACCTGGGATTTATTCCAATTTAGGAAAATGACAAAATAGAACCTGTGCCTTTTTAAGAAATGGGGGCAATGGAAAGAGAGGTGGCCTTGGGGAGGAGACAGCGGAAGGGACTTTAACCTGAAGCCTCTGAGATAAACTCAACAGTCTCTGGAGATAAACACTGTTGAGAGGCCTAATGCGTGTGGCTCCAGGCCGTGGAGGGGCCATGTCTGCCATCAGCACTTATCTGCAGTGCCCCCGCCCCCCAGCAGACCCTGCCCCAGGGGCCTGGCAGGTCATTTCTCTGCTGCTGTCTACTGCCTGCAAAACCAAACCAAGCACTTCCAGCTCAAGACAACAAGCTGGCGAGACCAGGGACCAGAAAGCAGCCCTCTCATTTGGCCTTCCTGAGTTTTAGTTGGTAAGCATTTTTAATATTTTCTGCTAACAGCAGTTAAACTAGGGGAAAAAAAATAAAGAAAAGACAAAGTAATTAGGCAGGTGGGAGGAAAAGAACTAGCCCCGAGTCTCGGAGGAAAACGGACGCCGGTGAAACCCCATTACGATGATGACCTTTATGGGTATGGCAGCCACGAAGAGCGCGGTCTCGGCTGGGGCCTTGCGTTGTACAACACGGCCCTCTCTGAATCCCACTGGAGCTGTCTGCGCTGCGCACTGGGGGAGAAGCTGCTGCTGACAGACCTTTGTGCAGCTGTAACACAGCAAATCTCAGGAACAACTAACATCGTTTAGCTTTCACAATTTCCACATGCTGATGTGCCATTTTCCTCAGCCCCCACACGGCCTGCCTTGCTCACCCTGCAGTGGGTAACCCCAGGGGCAGAACAACAGGCTTCGGACCCACGCCACTGGGGTGCTGAAGATGATGAGAAATTCTTTTTCACTATCTGATTAAGAAAAACAAAACAAGGGCCAGCCCAGTGGCGCAGCGGTAAAGTTGGCATGTTCCACTTCGGTGGCCCAGGGTTCGCCAGTTCGGATCCCGGGTGCAGACATGGCACCACTTGGCATGCCATGCTGTGGTAGGCGTCCTACATATAAAGTAGAGGAAGATGGGCATGGATGTTAGCTCAGGGCCAGTCTTGCCCAGCAAAAGAGGAGGATTGGCAGATGTTAGCTCAGGGCTAATCTTCCTCGGGGAAAAAAAAAAGATTAAAAAAAAAGAAAAACAAAACAAAACAGTAACAAAGGAGTTGGGGGAAAAAAATCAAGAGCCCCATGGATGTCCTTATACTTCTTTTATATTTTGTGACTTCTCTGGAGGAGGAAGGCAGTAGAGTCTTTTCAGTGCTCAGGGCGCCTGGAGGTCTGAATTGGCCCCATAGCCACCACAAAAACCACAAAAAGATCTAGGCGTTAAGAAGGGGGAGGAGGTCCTTCTGAACATTTGCATTCCCTCACTCGGCAGGCCGTCTGGGATGTACCCTGTTTTCTACAGCTACTCATCTTAGCTCTTTCCTCCCAACCAGACAGTTCCTTCCTTTAAGGCAGGCCCTTCACTCAGCGAGGCTGCAGGATTCCCGCCTCACATTGGCCCTGAGCTGCTTCCTCTCGGATGTCGCCCACCATCTACCAAGCCCCAGGAAAGGGCTTTTGCACAGGTCTACATGGTCAGGGTGACTGAAATGTCGGTGCTGGGTATTTGATGTCCTGGCTGAGTAGTGAAAGTGGCCCTGGGTAGGACAGAGGAATGGAATGAGTTCAGTGGAATCTGCCTCCTTCAAACATGGATCCTTCATCCACTCCCACCTGGAGGCTCGTAGGTGTTCACAAGTTGCTGTTTCAAAGGACAATCAGACTGATGGTTTCCTTAATACTTAAAGGATGACAGGTTCACCGGGGAGGGCAGGAGAGGGGGCAGGAAGTGAAAGAAGGCACACAAGGCTTGGGAAGACAGTAAATGCAGGTGTCAGCTACTGACTGGTTTCTAGTACCGGGGGAGAACCCACCTGCCGCACACCTTAAACAGTCCTGGCAGTGGGTCCTGCCGCCCTCGCTCAGACCTCCAGTGGGTCTCTATGGTCTGTCAATAAAGTGTGGTCATGTGCTAGATAATGATGCTTCTGTCAACGATGGACCTCATGTAGGACGGTGGTCCCGTAAGGTTGGTACATACAGCCTAGGTATGTAGGAGGCTAGACCATCTAGGTTTGTGTTGTGTTTAGACAACAACAAAATTGCCTAACAGCAGTTTCTCAGAACGTGTCCCCGTTGTTAAGCGACGCCTGTATGTGTGAATTCCTCACTAAGGCAGCTCGTCTCAGATCGTGTCCCCTGCCCTATACTATTGCTCTGGCTTTCATGCCTACAAACCTCTGTACATGCTCTTCCCTCTTCTTGGAAAGCACTTTCCTTCCTCAAGTACACTGGTCACAACTTAATTCAGAAGTCACTCTGTCCCAAAGTCTTCTTGGACCAATTTGAGGAGTTAAGAGAGCCCACGGCCCTCGGAAGACACCATTCCTGCTAAAGCTCTCAGCTCGGTTGGTCATTTGATCACCTGCCCGCCTCTCCCTGAAGAAGCTGAGACATGATTTCCATGAGGCTAGGGACTGGGTTTTAGTGATTTTTGTGTCTCTCAGTGCCCAGCACACAGTAGGTCCTCAACTGACCCCTGCACAATGAAGCAGTTATGGGGACCGGTTTACAAAGGTGGTGACCCCAGCAGGTCCCAGCCCAGGCTGTTGAGCTGAGTGGGTGTTCTCCTGGCCCCTCTTAGAGCCTCCTCACCTTCCATCTCCTCCTCTTCCTTACTATCAGGATAGTTCACTGGAGTATTCCAAAGACTTCCCTATTCACAGGCTTCTCCAAAGTGACCAGTCTCTGGGGGTTCAAAGACAAAATGGTTTGGAGGTGCCACAGAAGAAAGGCAACATTTTTGGCCATTGTTTCTCAGAAGGGCTCTGTCAAGAGAACGTGTCCCCTAAGATAAGAACCCAGATGAGGGATACAACCTCTGTGGATAATACAAATGACCTCAACAGTGCATCTCAAATAATATCATCTGCCCAAATCCCTAGGTATTTCCAAGGTATTCTAGCAGCTCGAGCTCTCTCTGGTTCTGTCTCTTCAGATTGGTGGTTTCTCAAATGTAGTCCCTGGACTAGCGCATCCTGCATCACCTGGAAACTTGTTAGAAATGCAAATTCTCAGGCCCCACTGCAGACCTGCTGAATCAGAAACTCCGGGGGCAGGGCCCAGGAATCTGGGTTTTATCAAGCACTCAGGTGATTCTTACGTGCACTAAAGTTTGAGAACCACTGTTTAAGACTCTGGCGAGACCACAGGTACAGCCTCATACAATGCCCCATGATTGAAAGTATAAACTAACCCAAGGAAGATGGAACACAGGTTCATAAAGACAGCAATCTGTCCTTCTAGGCAGTACTGTCTCAGCGACGTTTCTGTAGAGATGGAAATGTTCTCTATCTGCACTGTCAACACGGCAGCTACTAGCCATGTGTGGCTGTGAGCATTTGAAATACGGCTACTGGGACTGAGGAACTGAATTTTTAAGTTTATTTAGCTTAAATTTAAATAGCCACATGTGGCTGGTGGCTGTCCCGCTGGACAGTGCAGTTCTAGAAGGTGACAAAACCATATAAAATCATATTCAACCTAGTTCCTAAAATCCCAGCAATAAAAATCTTTAACCTACATTCTCTCAGATTCTGCCTTATTTCATTGTATTGCTTCCTCCTGTATAGTACATAACATATATACAATTATAAATATATAATATATATAATGTTTAATATTTGGCAACTGTCCTTGGATTACCCTAGTTTTCTCATCTGTGCAATGGAAGGTTTTTACTCACTGATTCATTCATTCATTCAAAGATTTACTGCTTACCCCAAGTCTGCTCTACCTATCAAATTAACGTTTGGAAACTTTTCTCAAGCAGTTTAAAGCATTATGTAAAGTAGCATCACTCTTTCTGTATAAATTTGACAAGACTCTAGGTATATGATTTGATCTGAGGTAAATTAGAATTCTGGGGGCAGTAAACCATGTCGTTATTGTGTGCCCAGCAATGCATCTTTAAGATTTAAAGGAAAAGCTGGGGCCAGCCCCGTGGCCGAGTGGTTAAGTTCACGCGCTCTGCTTCCTGCGACCCAGGGTTTTGCTGGTTTGGATCCTGGGCGTGGACATGGCACCACTCGTCAGGCCACGTTGAGGCGGTATCCCATGTGCCACAACTAGAAGGACCTACAACTAAAAATACACAACTATGTGCTGGGGGGATTTGGGGAGAAAAAAGCAGAAAAAAAAAAGAAGATTGGCAACAGTTGTTAGCTCAGGTGCCAATCTTTAAAAAAAAAGATTTAAAGGAAAAGGATATAATAGAAGTCCATCTCAAAAACCGGCAGAGGAAGTTCTTTGGTGATTACACAAATCTGTCAGATTGCTCTCTGTATAGAGGGTAGGTCCAGGTAGAGGACGGGTCTCATTTTTCAAGATACATGTGCATTTTCATCCTGCTACCTAAAACAAGGTATAACTGGCCCTTAGCTGTTCCTCATAAATGAGTTTGTATACATATGATTAAATTTGAATTACATAAAGACCATACCCAAATTTTGTTTAAAAATTTTATCTTAAAAACGCCTGTGAGGGCTTCACCAAATCCAGAGTGCCCCGAGGAGGGAAGGGCTGCTGCCTGAATGTCGCTTCAGCGGAGGGCTTCCGCAGGGCTTTCTCTGGCTGCTCACAGCTCCGGCTGACGTATGCCGAAGCCGAGCTCTTTACCAGGAAACTGCCTGGGAGGACCACCAAGGCCTCTGCCCTCAGCAAGAACCTGGGCCCTAGCAGGGGCCAGCTCCCCAAGACCCCGATGGGACTGCCCGTGCCTCTCTGCAGTGACACCTGTCCCGGGAGCTGCAACACTTGCCTCTGGCCCTGACCCTCTCTGATGTGGGGCTGTCTCCATCACACAGGCAGGCAGCCTGGAGCAGGGCATCCACGTGCTGAAGCAGAGTGCATCGGTGTGGGTGGGAGGACGCTAGAGGATGTAGAGCCTGGGAGTCACTCACTCTCTTTCATGGTCTCCACCTCGAATGTCTGGGCATCAGCAGAAAGGTGTGAAGCGGTACAGGAAGGAGAGGGTTAGGGGAGTTTGGGTCAAGTTAAGGTTGAAGTTCCAGGCAGAACCGAGGAGAAGGAATCTGATCAAGAGTTTGGTGGTATGCAGGTGTGCTCTGTAAATTTAAATTGTAACCCGGGGGACAACTCAGGTGTCACCTAGTCTGGGGAGGTCAAACCCATGCTATCCATCCTCTCCCCTCCTCCCTCACTTAAGACAGACATCACTAATGGACCCCAGGATGCTTTCCCACCAAGCCTGGAGGCGCCTCACAGTCTGCAAAACAACAGCCAGGTAACAATTACCAACTACCCGGAGTTTACAAACCAGTAAAATCTCATGAGCTTTCTTGGTCTGTATCAATCCATCCACTGTACGCATAAGGAGTACTTCATAATAACTCACTTAATGCTCACAACAGCTCCTTGAGAAGGGACCATTATTAGCCCCACGAGGGGGATGAGGAGACACGAGCGTAGAGGCCACGTGCAGCTCGAAGGGCCCCCAGCTGACGTGCGGGCGTGGCCAGAGTCCCGGCTCTTCCTCTCCGTGGTGATGGGGCTCCACATGGAGGGGGCCCTGGCTTTAGGCTCATTGCAGAGCAAACGAGCACATGCGTTTTAGAATACTGCATTTGTAGATGCATGAAACTCCAACATTTACAGGATATTAAAACTGTTCTAAGAGACAATCATGGTAAAGGTGGAATTGACTTTGTAAGCTTGCCAAATGGGAGTGTAAGAGCTTTTATGAAAAGTTTCAGAAATGCGGCTTACAAGGCAACGGTTTATGGTCAACTGCCTTTTGATCTCTCATGTGAAAAATATGTACTTACATATATTGCAGGAAACCTCACCACTTCCTTCCTAAGTGTCGGTCAAAAACACTAATTACTTGACTAATTAGACTGTGAAACTTCCCTTACAGATGGTAAAAATGAGCGATTTTCACCCCACAAATTTAGTTGTGATACACTACCAAAAAAAAATGTAGAAATGTTTCAATGGTTTTATTGTAGACAGCATGAATAATTTAAGCAAATCATATAAAAATAAATTGGAAACTAATGAGAATAGCGTGCTCTTTCATAGGGGGATAACCGAGTTCCGCGGAGTGGGGCGCTCAGGCAGGAGGTTGCGAACAGGGACCATCTGCCCTGAGGCCCAGTGCCAGCCCTGCCTCCCCACCGCGGGCGGCCCCAGGAATCACTAGTCCCCACTTCTGCCTTGACTCGGGACTTTCAGGTCCTTTCTGCTCACGCTCCTGTCCTGTCGTCTTGGGCGGAGGCGGCCCTGCTCCCTCTGTGCCCTTGGACACTCCCTCAGGGAGAAGTGAGCACTCGCCCAGGAGCAGGGGGCCCGGCTCCTTCCGTTCTGCGTGCATAGTATTCAGACTGCCACATCAGCACATTGCCAGGAGAATTAGTGCTGAATAAAATGGAGTCTAACGCCACGTACCGCAGCTCAGGGCAGGAAATGCCTGACTAGCTTATGCTAACGCTTGCACGGGACAGCCACGGATCCCTTGGTTTTGGCACCTACACCACAGGTCAGTTGAGAGAAGTGTCACCATGGGAGACACTCACCAGCATCGAGGCAGCCGGTAGCTGCTGTCCAGCCCATGACAGGCGGGATGGCCCCAACAACTGCTCCGACCCACGTGTTGGCAATGCTGATCCTCTTCAACGGGGTATAACAGCAGGTATACAGGAAAATGTTGAAGACCCCCAGGGCTCCTGTGAGTGGATTCACCCCCCAGGTCAGAAGGGCAACTCCTGGAAGAGCACAGCAGGTGGCAAAGGACACAGCTAGCAACGGGCTGGAAGAGAGCAGAGAACAGAGAGCAATCACTTTCCACTCCAGGCGACCAGATGCGTGCAGACAGAGCCTCAGCCACCTTTACAGTGAAGCCACCTGCGAGGAGGCAGGGCTGGCGGTTTGGCTTCCTTCCTGTCCCGGGGCATCCTCTCTATGAAACTTAAAATGCGGAGGGATTGTTCGGCAGGAGCTCCAGCTGCTCTTCTTGGTTCTGCCAGCAGGGACTAAAGAAGTTAAGAGAGTCGAGGTTAGAGCGCCCTGGATCTGAATACAGGGTCCGTCCCCTCCTGGCTGTGGATGTCTCAGCCCCCCTTCACTCCTCTGTGCAGGAGAGACGCAATGAGGACTAACCAGACAGTGCGTGCTTTACCAGGGTTCTGAGTTATAGTTAGTGTAAAGTAAATGACAGCTACAGATAAACCGCCCAGAACACAATACTGTAAGATATGGGCAAACAACAGTAACTTAATTCTAGAAGCAGTTCTACCCATTTATTTATACGTTATTTAAAAATATCACCACTTAGCAAGAATGGATAACAACAGTGTGCCTGTGTATATGCATCTGTCATAAAGCACAGGCTCAGTGTGGTACCAGCTCCATGCCAACAGTACACCATCGGGCGGCTGTCCTGCAGTGACAGTGTGCTTTCCGTTCAGTTTCAGTGCTGCAGCTTGGGTTATGGACATGGGATTTTCAAAAGGAGGCTTATTTCAAAATAAAACTCTGTTAACAGTAATGATGATCAGATGCCCGATTCTCAACAGAGCCCAGTTTTTAAAGCCAACTTTGTATGGAATCTTGTGAAAGACTTTTTGAAAGTGTAGATAAATTTGATCTACTCGTTCCTGATTACATGCATGTTCATTTATTCTTTCTTAGGAAACCTCGGAAGGTTCCTCAAGCCTGCCTTCTTACAGAGGTCATAATCCCAGCTCTGGGGAAACTGCGTAGTGATCAGTGATCCCACTCGATCGCAGATTCCACCCCGTGCTCACTGGAAAGCAGGAGCCACCACATGCAGCGTGTAGGCCAGCTCCCCGGGGAGGCGATCTTTACCCGGCACACAGGCGAGGTAATACGCTTCCACTCACACGGCTGCAGTGTTCCCATGGCAAGAGCAAAGCCTGTCTGCGAGTCTGCCCCTTTAGGAAAAGGACTAACTTGCAGAATTATGACAAGTTAGATTCAGCCAGGAGTGGGGGTCAGGGAGTGGGAGAGCCCACCAGCTGAAAACACCAAGTGAAGTTGGGGCGAGAGAACGTGAGAGCTGGAGGTGATTCAGCCCGCTTCTGACATGGTGACCATCACTGACCCTCCCCCCGGGCCTGTGACCACACTGCCCCGAAGATGGAAGCCAATAGAGTGGGAGTTTTGATGGAAGAGAACATACAAGGAACACGTTGTTGTTGAGGTGCTCACGAGAGAAGTGGGAGACTGCTCGGCGCGCGGTCAGCCCTGGGGGTGAGTTTCCATTCCCGTTCTAGCTGCCTCTTCTGAATCCTGCGGTCAGTGACCTCACACTTACCCCAGCACCCTCAACTGTTACTCTGCCCCGCCCTTCCCCCCACGCCCCAGGCCGACGATTCCCATTGCTGAATCTGCTCCTGCTGGGGACAGCCCTATGCTCCCGCGGACTGGCCCGGAGTCGAGAGGACGGCTTAACGGTGCTGGTGCTTGGCCGGAGCGGCCTTCCTTTCCTGTTCCGCGGAGGCACTGTGGTAGCTCCTCTCCCGCCTGCTCAGGGCTCCAACATTTACTCTAGCCCCTAATACCTCTCCAGAAGTCCTTCCCTCTTACGTGACGGTGGCAAATGCCCTCATCTTTACTTCCTGATCTTTCTCCCATTTTTGGGGAAGAGGCCATCTTCTCCATTTTTAAAGGTAAACTTTCCACTTCTGCTTTTCTTTAATCTCCTCCCCAATCAGTCTTTTATCTTCGATGTCCGCTGACTATTGACCTCCTGGGTCCTCAAATCCCTTACTTTGTCCATCCCCCAAGGTTCTTACTACCCCCTCTTCAAACCGAAGCATCCTGATGGCATAAGTGATACACGTAGTCTCTATTTCCTCCATCCCTCAATTTCCTGTTTGTTCCTCAACTCTACCCCTCACCACCTACTGACACCGATTTCTCTCAGGCAGTGACACACGCCATGTGACCTGAGACCACCTGGCTTCCCAATATAGCATACAATATAACATTCCAGATGGAAGATCAGGAAGACACCCCTGTGTCGTTACATGTCACATATGCCCAGAAGGGAGAATTTAGATGGGTGAAAAGCAATGCAAATATTATAATTATTGTTCTTCTTTCCATAAGGTAGTTTATAGCTTATAAGAACAGATTTTTTCCCTTAGAGGACTGTAAAAAGCTAGTTTTATTTTGGGTGGGAGAAAAATGTGGCTCATAAACATTTTTACTTTTCCTGAATTGGACTTTATGTTAAAAAAAGGGAGGTTGTTCACTCCTTCTCCAAAGTCGTGGAAGCCAGTTGGATTCAAAGGTATTGGTGTTATGAAAAACTCCTTTAGAAAAGCACACATGAATTTAATTTACTGAGATAGGCAATTTTAGATGGAAGTTTAGTTTCTGACCCTTGTTGGAATCAGAAAATCATGAGGTTCAATTTTGGAGTTTAAATTAGTGTGCTAAGGGGCACAAATGAAAACTGGGTAAGTTGACAAGCCACCAACAAAAATGAGAATATTTACCCAGGCAGCCATGGTCATGCTCAGCACCTGGGTACCTCGAGGACCCATCTGCCTCCTGGTACAGGGAGCCCCTGCATGGTGACCATTGGGCCTTCTCACGCTATGGGAGAAGGTGCTCCAACTGCAAACTCAGTGAAGTTTATTTTCCTGTGATGCTTTATTTTTTCTAAAACATATATTATAAAAGTAATACATATTCATTTCAGAAAATTTGGAACTATATAAAATTATAAAGACATTTTAAATTAGTTATTCAGGGAAACATATTGGTTTATATCTTTCTAGCCTTTTTCCAATGATATATCTACTTAAAAAAATAACTGAGAACACAATGAATTGTGGTTTTGTTACTTTGTTTCAGTATATCTTAATAATTTCCCTACACCATTAAGAATTCTTTTACATCATCATTATTAATAGCTACTCAGCAGCCTATTCTGTGGACACACCATAATAAATTCAGCCCAGATACCCTTTCCGGACACTTAGTATTTTTCCTTTTTTTAAATTATAAATAATGTTGGGATGAATATCTTATGGACAGATCGTAGCTCAACACTCCAATTAGGATTAATTCCTAGATGTGAGATGGCTAAGCCAGATGACAGACACGTCCTTAGGGATTTTGACTTGTACCGCCAGTGTGTACCCCAGAAGAGTTTACGCTAGTTTACACTCCCACCAACAGCAGTGTATGAGAAAGCCTATTTCTGGGACCTGTATCAACACTGGGACGGCATTAAAAATAAAGCAAAACAAAAATTAACAAAGCAAAACAAGTTTATTGAGACAGATAGTATTATGCCCATTTTAGCAGATGAGAAACTGAGACTCAATACAAGTAAAATAACTTGGAAATGGACCCTGTGCTCAGGTTCTTTTGTTGGCTCATTCATTTAATCCAGAGCGCCCCACCACTTGGAGTAACACGATTTACTCACTCTCTTATTTCCCGGGTCTGCTGGGGCCCCGGGGCGGCCAGAGTCTTTAGGCTGGTCACCTTCCACTGGGATCAGCCTTCTGTGGGTTCAAGCTCCTTCAGTTTACCTCATTGTGGAAAGAGCCTAACTTTCTATTACATTTCCTCAGATGAAAATGATTGGGAAGCACGAAATTAAAAAGAAAAAGGACAGACCTGGGATATAATGTGGTGCGCAAGACAGACATGGTCCCTGTCCTGGGGAACATATATTGGAGTGGGCGACAGAGAAAGGGGCAGTAATAGTCAAGTGTGGTACACAGAGGGACACTGGGAGCACTAACCCAGCATCTGCAGGGGGCGGGTGGTGGACAGGGAAGGTTTCTAGGAAGAAGTGACATTTAAACTGAGACCTAACGGACGGGTGAGAGACAGGCAGAGGGTGGAGAAGAGGGTTTCAGGCACTGAGCAGGCCTCAGGTGAGAAAGCACAAGCATGGCGGGCACAGCCCTGCGGCATGGCAGGAGGGGAGGAGGTGTCAGAGGGCAGGGGGTTAGGAGGCCACACGGAGGCAGGGCAGAGTCAGCACAGTTGTCTCTGTTCTTTAAATGGAAAGAAAATGATCAGGTCTGCTTGCAGAAGGATCACTCTGCCTGCCATGATGGCCAGCAAAGGTACACAAGCCTTCACTCACCTACCCAGAGAAGTCCACAGGAGGCATTTTTCGAGGAAAAATAGTAAGCACACCGCCACACAATTTTTATCTAATGCTCAGTTAAAAGAAACAGCATTCAGCTAGTTAGTATCTTTAATCTATCTTCCAGATATTCCAAAATACACTGGTGGAGCAAGTCTGATCAGCAGAGTGCTACACTCCCCTGCCCTGGGGGCTCCTTGT